>NC_057804.1:369141212-369310810 GCF_018294505.1 Triticum aestivum | reverse complement strand
ATCGATCGGCTTCTGTTAGCAGCAGTAGCGAAGGAATCGCTCGATCGGGTTCAGTTAACAACCATCGATCGATCGCTCGAGTTCAGTAATGCGTAGCCTGCAGTGCAATCGCTCGGGTTCAGTTAGAGCCCAACGCCTCGCTCGGGTTCAGTTAGAGCCAACGCCTCGCACACACGCGTGTATGTGTACAAGAGAAACACACATCGCTCGGACCCCGACCTCCCACGGTAACCGAGAACTCCGTGAAATTTCCCTCGCCCTCGCTTCTACCACGGTTTTTTCCGTCATGAACGGCCCAAAGAATGTCATGCAGCTGCGTCTCCGGCCCGCCCAGGACAAAAAGCCCATTTTTGTCATAGAAGTAGGAGCCCACCACATCTATGATGATACCGGGTTTTGTCACAATTATCGTCATAGAAGTGTCATAAGTATGATAGAATTTTTTTTCGTTCGGCCCAAAATGTCACGGATGTGTCTTTTCTTTGTAGTGAGAGGTAGCATGCCGACAGCGATCACATCGACTTTGGAACCATTTCCCACGCGCATCATCACCTCATCCTTAGCCAATCTTCGCTTAATCCGTAGCCCCTGTTTCGAGTTGCAAATATGAGCAACAAAACCAGTATCAAATACCCAGGTGCTACTGCGAGCATTAGTTAAGTACACATCAATAACATGTACATCAAATATACCTTTCACTCTGCCATCCTTCTTATCCGCCAAATACTTGGGGCAGTTCCGCTTCCAGTGACCAGTCCCTTTGTAGTAGAAGCACTCAGTTTCAGGCTTAGGTCCAAACTTGGGTTTCTTATTTTGAGCAGCAACCTTTTTGTCATTCTTATTGAAGTTCCCCTTCTCCCCTTTGCCCTTTTTCTTGAAACTAGTGGTCTTGTTGACCATCAACACTTGATGCTCCTTTTTGATTTCTACCTCCACAACCTTTAGCATTGAGAAGAGCTCGGGAATAGTCTTGTTCATCCCTTGCATATTATAGTTCATCCCGAAGCTTTTGTAGCTTGGTGGCAGTGATTGAAGAACTCTGTCAATGACACTATCATCAGGAAGATTAACTCCCAATTGAGTCAAGTGGTTATGGTACCCAGACATTCTGAGTATGTGTTCACTGACAGAACTATTCTCCTCCATTTTGCAGCTGTAGAATTTGTTGGAGACTTCATATCTCTCAACTCGGGCATTTGCTTGAAATATTAACTTCAACTCTTCGAACATCTCATATGCTCCATGACGTTCAAAACATCTTTGAAGTCCCGATTCTAAGCCGTAAATCATGGCACACTGAACTATCGAGTAGTCATCAACACGCATCTGCCAGGCATTCACAATGTCTATAGTTGTGGGCGCGGGTGGTACACCTAATGGTGCTTCCAGGATGTAATTCTTCTGTGCAACAATGAGGATAATCCTCAAGTTACGGACCCAGTCCGTGTAGTTGCTGCCATCATCTTTCAACTTAGCTTTCTCTAGGAACACATTTAAAATTCAAAGGAACGGTAGCATGGGCCATTCATCTACAACAACATAGACATGCAAAATACTATCAGGTACTAAGTTCATGATAAATTAAAGTTCAATTAATCATATTACTTAAGAACTCCCACTTAGATAGACATCCCTCTAATCATCTAAGTGATCACGTGATCCAAATCAACTAAACCATGTTCGATCATCACGTGAGTGGAGTAGTTTTCAATGGTGAACATCACTATGTTGATCATATCTACTATATGATTCACACCCGACCTTTCGGTCTCAGTGTTTTGAGGCCATATATGCATATGCTAGGCTCGTCAAGTTTAACCCGAGTATTCTGCGTGTGCAAACTGGCTTGCACCCGTTGTATGTGAACGTAGAGCTTATCACACCCAATCATCACGTGGTGTCTCAGCACGACGAACTGTAGCAACCGTGCATACTCAGGGAGAACACTCATACCTTGAAATTTTAGTATGGGATCATCTTATAATGCTACCGCCATACTAAGCAAAATAAGATGCATAAAGGATAAACATCACATGCAATCAAAATATGTGGCATGATATGGTCATCATCTTGTGCTCATGATCTCCATCACTGAAGCATCGTCATGATCTCCAACGTCACCGGTGCGACACCTTGATCTCCATCGTAGCATCGTTGTCGTCTCGCCAACTATTGTTACTACGACTATCGCTACCGCTTAGTGATAAAGTAAAATAATTACATATCGATTGCATTGCATACAATAAAGCGACAACCATATGGCTCCTGCCAGTTGCCGATAACTTTGTTACAAAACATGATCATCTCATACAACAATTTATATCATGCCTTGACCATATCACATCACAGCAAGCCCTGCAAAAACAAGTTAGACGTCCTCTACTTTGTTGTTGCAAGTTTTACGTGACTGCTACGAGCTTCTAGCAAGAACCATTCTTACCTACGCATCAAAACCACAACGATTTTTCGTCAAGTGTGATGTTTTAACCTTCAACAAGGACCGGGTGTAGCCACACTTGATTCAACTAAAGTTGGAGAAACAGACACTCACCAGCCACCTATGTGTGAAGCACGTCGGTAGAACCAGTCTCGCGTAAGCGTACGCGTAATGTCGGTCTGAGCCGCTTCATCCAACAATACCGCCGAATCAAAGTATGACATCCTGGTAAGCAGTATGACTATTATCGCCCACAACTCTTTGTGTTCTACTCATGCATATAACATCTATGCATAAACCTGGCTCTGATAACACTGTTGGGGAACGCAGTAATTTCAAAAAAATTCCTACGATAACGCAAGATCTATCTAGGAGATGCATAGCAACAAGAGGGGAGAGTGTGTCCACGTACCCTCGTAGACCAAAAGCGGAAGCGTTATGACAACGCGGTTGTTGTAGTCGTACGTCTTCATGATCCGACCGATCCTAGCACCGAAGATACGGCACCTCCGTGATCTGCACACGTTCAGCTCGGTGAAGTCCCACGAACTCTAGATCCAGCTGAGGTCGAGGGAGAGTTTCGTCAGCATGACAACGTGGTGACGATGATGATGAAGTTACCGGCGCAGGGCTTCGCCTAAGCACTACGACAATATGACCGAGGTGGAAATCTATGGAGGGGGGCACCACACACGGCTAAAAGATCAACTTGTGTGTCCTAGGGTGCCCCTGCCCCCGTATATAAAGGAGCAAGGGGGAGGTCAGCCGGCCCCTGTAGGCGCGCCCCTAGAGGGGAGTCCTACTAGGATTACTAGTCCTAGTAGGATTCCACCAAGAGGGAAAGAGGGGGAAGGAAGGACGGGGAGAGGGGGAAGGAAAAGGGGGCGCCGCCCCCTTCCTTGTCCTATTCGGACTCAAGGGGAGGGGGCGCGCGGCCTGCCCTGGCCACCCCTCTCTCTCTCTCTCTCTCCACTAAGGCCCATCGAGGCCCATTAGTTCCCCCGGGGGTTTCGATAACCCTCCGGCACTCCAGTTTTATCCGAAATTCTCCGGAACACTTTCAGTGTTCGAATATAGCCGTCCAATATATCAATCTTTATGTCTTGACCATTTCGCGACTCCTCGTCATGTTCGTGATCACATCCGGGACTCCAAACAACCTTCGGTACATCATATCACATGAACTCATAATACCAATCGTCATCGAACGTTAAGCGTGCGGACCCTACGGTTCGAGAACTTTGTAGACATGACCGAGACATCTCTCCGATTAATAACCAATAGCGTAACGTGTATGCTCATATTGGTTCCTACATATTCTATGAAGATCTTTATCGGTCAAACCGCATAACAACATACATTGTTCCCTTTGTCATCGGTATGCTACTTGCCCGAGATTCGATCGTCGGCATCACCCTGGTTCAATCTCGTTACCGACAAGTCTCTTTACTCGTTCCATAATACTTCATCCCGTAACTAACTCATTAGTCACAATGCTTGCAAGGCTTATAGTGATGAGTATTACCGAGAGGGCCGAGAGATACCTCTTTGAAACACGTAGTGACAAATGCTAATCTCGATCTATGTCAACCCAACAAACACCTTCGGAGGCACCTGTAGAGCACCTTTATAATCACCCTTTTACATTGCGACATTTGGTAGCACACAAAGTGTTCCTCCAGTATTCGGGAGTTGCATAATCTCATAGTCTGAGGAACTTGTATAAGTTATGAAGAAAGCAGTAGCAATGAAACTGACACGATCATAATGCTAAGCTAACGGATGGGTCATGTCCATCACATCATTCTCATAATGATGTGATCCCGGTCATCAAATGACAACACATGTCTATGGTTAGGAAACATAACCATCTTTGATTAACGAGCTAGTCAAGTAGAGGCATACTAGGGACTATATGTTTTGTTTATGTATTCACACATGTACTAAGTTTCCGGTTAATACAATTATAGCATGAATAATAAACATTTATCATGAATTAAGGAAATAAATAATAACTTTATTATTGCCTCTAGGGCATATTTCCTTCAATAAATAATGTAGTCTGCGAGTGGTTGTTAGTACCCACAAACACCCCAAGTGGCATATGGTACTTGTTGGTCTTATATATGGTGTCAAACGTCACGCAGTCACCAAAGTCTTGGTATGCCCCTCGGCAGCTTGCGTTCGCCCAGAATATGTTCTTCAATCTGTCGGACTCATCAAGTTGTATGTCGCAGAAGAATTCCTTGTTTATCACTTTCATCTCCCTAAATAAGTTGATAGTCTTTAGGACATCGTCTACATCATCCATCCTTGAATTCTTTGATTTTCTGCATATTAAAAGCGAACAATCATTAAAAAATGCATGTTGAACTGGCAACAGGTCATGCGTTGCATAATCGGTTTGTATTGATAGAGAAAAAAAGAGGGGGGTCTGGGAGGAGAACAAGTTTGTACTTACGCGTTAATCAGGTCTTTGGCATTCATTTCAAGGAAGTATCCACCGGGGTCATCGCCGCCTAGTATGCTCATGATTTGTGCGTGTTCAATGCCTTTGAACTGCAGGTACTTGACGTACTCCAAGATTGTGCAGTCAAAGTTTTTGTGCGAGTGCAAGATGACAAGCATTTAGGGGCTGACCACTAGCATGTGGTTGTGTTCCCAGCATATCTCCTTTACGACAAGTGTTCCATCCTTTTCCTTCTTCATCCTCATTTTAGCCTTGCAGTTGGTCCTGGCAGTGGTCTTGTTCCTCTGTCTATTCGCATCTGAAACCTTTGATTCATAGACTCCATAGCACGTACAATAAAGGTAGACTCTGTTTTTAACCTTAGAACCTTCCCTGACAGCAAAACTCGTGTGCTTTGCATAGACGTTGTAGAAGTCCTTTGCTTCCTTGAAAGTTTCAAACCACATCTCTAGCCTTCGCGGAATGTAAGCTTCAGCGGTAGGGGGCTGCACGCAACAGTGAGCAAACAAAACATGGTGATGAAAATGTTAGGTGGGGTGGTCACCCTACTATGGTATGGACCACTCTTGTATGCTTTTTCTAAATTTATACTTACATGTGTATAGCTCTGTGCTGCATCTGGTGTTTGTTGTTCACCCTAGTGTATGGGCGCGGGTGGTGTCACCCTCGGCACATGTAGCAATACATCTCTTGGAGGGAGGAATGTTGATGAACTCTCTCCGTCTCTCATTGTATGGTCGTCTTTGGTCAGATTTGTTGTGAGGTTGCTCCTGTCTATACGGCTCATATCTGCTACCTTACACCCTGCTAGAGTGGTGAACATTCCTGTCTCTTTGGCTTGGTCTTCCCGTCACAACCGCTTTTGCAGCAGGGATGATTGATCTTGATGGAGCGATTGGTGGAAGCCTAGGTGTCCTTGCCTTTCTACATGCGCCAGTGAAGGAAAATATTTGTTGTTGTGGACCATGTTGCACCACGACAGTGGCAAAGCTTGTATTCCCAGTAAGCTGTGTTTGCTGTAGAGAAGAACCAGACCGTGCTTCTGATGATTCTGGTGTAGCTTGAAATCTGCCTGAATTGTTGAAGTATCCGGGGGCTATTTCTGGTGTTACCCAACCAGGCGGCACCTCATATCCGCTTGGCTCATCATCAAACCCTCCCTGCATGTGCCGCCTTGCATGTTTCTGCAATGACATTTAACTGTTTTGGGATTAATATTTCTGCCTTTTTTCGTACAACTGATGGGTAACATGTCATGTACTAAAGGTAACATATAAGTTGAACTTGCAACTGAAGGAAATATGCCCTAGAGGCAATAATAAAGTTATTATTTATTTCCTCATATCATGATAAATGTTTATTATTCATGCTAGAATTGTATTAACCGAAAACATGATACATGTGTGAATACATAGACAAACTTAATGTCACTAGTATGCCTCTACTTTACTAGCTCATTAATCAAAGATGGTTATGTTTCCTAACCATAAACATGTTGTTGGGGATATAACTACTAGTATGACCCGCCAAAAGGAGCCAGGTTATACTTACAAGCATTCTTGGAGACAGAAGCTCAAGCTTTAAGATAGCGGCTTAGTAAAGGCCCAACGGCCCAGAGGTGACCTAAGGCCCGTAGTGCTAAACCGCCTTGTAAGGCAAGAAAGATTAAGAGACCGAGCCGGATACGATCTATAAGCCGGCCGAGACTCTGTAGAGCCGCTGGGCGTCAACCTCAGTATATAAAGGGATGACCCGGAGGCGGTTCAAGGTACGAAACAACAACTCGAGAGCTAGGTCAAGCGATTCTGCTTCCTGGTCATCGAGACATACATAATCCCAATCACAACTAGACGTAGGCTTTTACCTTCATCGTAAGAGGCCGAACTAGTATAAACCTCTCGTGTCTCTTGTCCTGATTAACCCCTTCAAGCTTCCTAGTTGCGATGGCTCCACGACTAAGTCCTTTCACTAGGACATCTGACGTGACAATTCCACGACAGTTGGCGCCCACCGTTGAGCCGGACATCTGCACCGACCTCGTCGAGACGGCTCAGCATGCGAGACCTGCCCGGGCTCCGCCGGCTATGAAGCATGCCTTCATGGGATGCATCCACGGAGGACTCTCTGAAGGGTATGCCTCTGACGGTGAGGCGGCCATCTACTCTCACGGTGAGTCGTCCACAGGTGAGTCAGATTCATTGTACCAACTACAGGATGGCGGGCTTGGCGGCTGTTCCGATGGTAGCAGTATTCCGGATTGTCTTGAGCCGACGAGCAGAGTCGGGATCTTCATGGCCGGCACCCAGCCCATCCAAGACTCTGCAACTGCAGCTGCCGTAACCTCCGGGTCAGCGGCAGCCAGGGGAGGAGGCCCTGTGCGTTAGCCGGCCCAGGTGTTAATGGATCTCACCGACAAGATGACCACCCTGTTAACCGCCGTAGTCAGCCCAGCAGATCGGGCCAATCATGATGCGGAGGTGGCGCAGTTAAAGTTGGATATGGCGCAAGCTAAGGAAGACCTAGCAGCAGAGGATGTTAGGATAACCGCAGAGCGGGCGGCTCTGGACGTTCAGGCTCAGTAGATCCAGGTGCACGCCTTCCGGCTTACGCAAGACCAGAGCGCGACTAATGAGGTCATGAGGAGAAGGCATCAGAAGACCCAATCTCGACTTCCCCCGGTTTATGACCCTCGGAACCTTTTTAACACGCCGGGAGCAGGGCCTAGTAACCCGTCGTGGCTCATCCCGCAGACAGGCAACCCGCCATGGCTCCCTCCATGCACAGGGCCAGACCATGTTGCGACACCCGGGGACGGAGCACCGTTTCAGTCTCCGGTGATGGGACCTCCCCGTGTAAACATGGCGCCACCTCAGTATGTACCAACCCTTCCGGGTCATTACTCCAACCCATTGGAAAACATGATAGCAACAGCAACTCGATTGGTGACTCTCCCAATTGATGGCGATTCCCTGACTGCGGTTGAAACCCGCCGGGTCAGGGAACTTCTTCAGACGGCTTTAGTACAGTAGGAGGCATACTCATACAGCCGGGACATGATCCACTCGACCCCTCGTCCAAGCCGAAGCCCGAGTTATAGCAGGCACATGGATTCAACGGTCGTATCAAGCAATGTTAGATGCCGTGACCAGCCAGGTGGCCGTAGCCCGCTACGTCATGAGGCCGTTAACTTGGTAGAGCAAGAGAGACTACGGCAAGAGGCTGAACGGGCGGCTGAACAAGCGGCTTAGTTGATGGCTTATCAGCCATATCCGGTTTACCCGGCGACTTCTGTTGAGGCAGGTATAGCCACCCGGACTGGAGGAGTCCCGTGTCTAGTACCGGCTCCACGTAACAAGCGGTTGCCCAAAGATTTTAAAGGACCAAGGAAGGTGCCGAATTATACAGCCGACTTACAGCCCGGGGCATGGATTGAGAGCTACGAGATGGCTATGGAGCTGTTGGAGGTTTCTGATGCAACAATGGCTAAGTACTTCACCATGATGTTGGATGGAACCGTCCGCACCTGGTTGAAAGGCCTGCCACCTAATTCAATCAATTCATCGGCGGAGTTAAAGGCCCGGTTCATCCAGAACTTCAAAGACATGTGCAAACAGCCCATGTCGATCGTGGATCTGACGAATTGTAAGCAGGAAGAGGGTGAGTCTACAACCCATTGGGTAGGCCGGGTTAAGGCCATAATACATTCATCTGATAAGATGGATGCCGGCTCTGCAGTCTTAATGTTGGAGAAGAATTGTCATTTCTTACCTTTGAAACAAAAGCTGGGGTGGCTCAAATGTGATTGCAATGATATGGGCACGCTGATGGCAGCTCTGGTCAAGTATGCCGATTCTGATAGTACCAAGGATCCCGAGTCTGATGATGAGAAGGCAGGAAAGGGAAAGAGGAACGGCAACGGCAAGGGCTCTCAGCACAACCCGGCAAATCAAGGAGGTAACAAACGTAAGGCTGATGGTAGTTTGGATTTTGTGGTAACACCAATGTGCAGGGTCATAACCAGTGGCGCAAGGGAAGGCCACCTCCTCAATCCGGTGGGTTAGGACCCACACTTGAGCAGTTGTTGAATGAACCTTGCCCGAGACACGGTTCTAAGGAGAAGCCAGCCACACATTTGTGGAAGGATTGCACGATTATGAAGGCGTTCAAGAATTCCAACATGTTTGATGGTAACAATGGCTCGGGCGGCTCAGGTGGTGGCGGCTTTCATGGCCCGAGCGGCGGGTCAAATCCCAATTTTCAAAATTCCCAGGGAAACCAAGGTGGATATAACCAACAGGCCGGCCAGGGCAGTCAGCAGCAGCAACAAGGTGGATACCAGAACAATCCAAAGCAGCTGAACAGTGGGCAATATCATGTGTTTACCACCAGCTTGTGTAAACGGGACCAGAAGCTTCATAAGAGGGCCGTGAACGCAGTTGAGCCGGCAATTCCTCGTTATTTGAGGTGGTCTGAACAGCCTATCATATGGAGTAGAGAGGATCACCCTCCCCGGGTTCACAATCCGGGTCACTTAGCTTTGGTCGTACCCCTCAAGTGGGTGGATACAAGTTCACCAAGGTGTTGATGGATGGAGGCAACAGCATCAATATTCTCTATTATGAGACCTTTCGTCGCATGGGGCTGACTGATAAGAGCCTTAATAAGTCCAACACTATTTTCCATGGAGTTGTACCTGGTAAGTTGGCGTATCCGGTCGGCAAGATAGAGTTGGAGGTGGCATTTGGGGATGAATATGATTCCAGAGCCGAGAAATTAACATTTGAAGTAGTTCAGATCAAGAGCCCATATCATGCTCTGTTTGGGCGGCCGGCTTATGCCAAGTTCATGGCACGGCCGTGTTATGTGTACTTGCAGCTCAAGATGCCGGGTTATAAGGGAACCATTACGGTGCACGGGAGCCGCAAGGTGGCTCTAGAATGTGAAGAAGGTGACACGGCTTATGCTGAGTCGGCCTGCGCTACGGAAGAGTTAAAGTTCAAAAAGGACAATGTTGACCCGGCGGATATGACATCTTTGAAGAAGCCAACTACAGAGCATGAGCCGGTCATGAAATTTCAGTCGGCGGAGGAGACTAAGCTTGTCGATTTTGTCCCAGGCAATTCATCCAAGCAGTTCAGTATCAGCGCCAATTTGGATCCCAAATAGGAAGGCGCGCTCATCGAGTTCATCCATGAGAATCGGGGCATTTTTGCATGGAAGCCATCTAACATGTCGGGTGTACCGAGAGAACTCGCTGAGCACACTCTTAATATTGATCCAAAGTTTAAGCCGGTCAAGCAATTTCTTCGGCAGTTTAATGAGGAGAGAAGGAAACTATAGGTGAGGACATGGCCCGGCTCTTGGCGGCTGGGTTCGGCATTGAGGTGTTTCATCTAGAGTGGCTGGCTAACCCGATGCTCGTTCTCAAGAAAAATGGCACTTGGCGTATGTGTGTGGATTACACGGACTTAAACAAGGCTTGTCCTGCTGATCCTTTTGCTCTCCCTCGTATTGATCAGATCATCGATGCTACGGCGGGTTGTGAGCGTTTGAGCTTTTTGGATGCTTACTCTGGTTATCATCAGATCAAGATGGCTGTTAAGGACCAGGAGAAGATGGTGTTCATCACTCCGTTTGGAGCCTTCTGCTATGTTTCAATGCCTTTTGGGCGCAAGAGTGCCCAGGCGACTTACCAGCGATGCGTACAGAATTGTCTTCATAATCAGATCGTATGCAATGTTCATGCTTACATGGATGACATAGTGGTTAAGTCCAGAGAGAAAGAGACCTTGATCGATGATCTCAAGGAAACCTTTGATAATCTCCGGGTTTACAAGATGGTGCTTAACCCGGCCAAGTGTGTTTTTGGTGTACCTGCAGGCAAGCTTTTAGGTTTTCTGGTTTCCAACAGAGGCATCGAAGCTAACCTGGAGAACATCAAAGCCATCACCTCCCTGGCCAAACTGGCTTGTATTAACGATGTCCAGCGTTTGGCAGGTCGTATCGCCGCCTTAAGCCGGTTCATAAGCCGGTTAGGGGAGAAGGCTATGCCGATGTATCAGATGATGAAGAAGACGGATAGCTTTACTTGGAATGACGCTGCTAATACTGCTTTTGAAGATCTGAAGAGACAATTGGTTGAGCCACCGGTTCTTGCTGCTCCCATTGACAAGGAGCCCTTGCTCTTATATGTAGCTGCTAACACACGCGCTGTCAATGTGGCTATTGTGGTGGAACGCAAGGAGGCTGGCAAGGAGCACCCGGTTCAGCGACCGGTTTACTACATCAGTGAGGTACTGATTGAGTCCAAGCAGCGATATCCGCACTGACAGAAGCTTGTCTATGGGGTGTTTATGGCCAGCCGGAAGCTTAAGCAATACTTCTTGGGCCATCCCATCACTGTGGTTAGTTTTGCCCCCTTGGGGGATATTATTCCGAACAGAGAGGCCACAGGGCGAGTCGCCAAATGGGCCATTGAGCTTGGGCCTCATGGTGTAAAATATGTGCCACGCACGGCTATTAAGTCTCAAGCGCTGGTGGATTTCATCAATGACTAGACAGAGTTGCAGACGCCTGAGGAAAAGCCGGACAATACCTATTGGACAATTCATTTTGATGGGTCTAGGCAATTGGAAGGCTCGGGGGCTGGAGTTATTTTGGCTTCCCCTCAGGGCGATAAGTTTTGTTATGTACTCCGGTTGATGTTTCCTTGTACTAACAATGCAGTTGAGTATGAAGCCTTGCTCCATGGTCTTCGGATGGCTAAAGAGATGAATTTAAGCCGGGTAAGGTGCTTCGGCGACTCAGATCTAGTGGCCCAGCAAGTATCAGGCAAGTGGGATTCAAAGGATCCGCTCATGGCGGCTTATCACTGGGAGGTTGATGCAATTGCAGAACACTTCAAAGGTTATCAGGTGGAGCACGACCGTAGAAAGAACAAGACAGCTGATGGTTAAGCCGGCTGGGATCTCAGCGTAAGCCAGTGCCGCCTAACACTTTCTTGGATGTTTTGCATAACCCTTCTGTCAAGCTACCAACAGAGGAAGATTTGGTTGTCCCTGACCCTGAAGCGCAGTTGGTGGCGGCTCTTCATGTCATCCCAGATTGGACGGTGCCGTATCTGGCTTATATGACCCGGGGCGAGTTGCCTGAGGATGAAACCTTGGCCAGGCAGATAACCCGGTGGTCTAAGTCCATGACGATTATCAATGGCGAGTTACATCATTGCAGTGTTACATGGGCTTTTCAGTGTTGCATCTCTCCTGACGAAGGCCAAGAAATTCTACGTGAGATTCATGAAGGGGATTGCGGTCATCACGCCGGGTCAAAATCTCTTGTGGCTAAGGCTTTTCGTCATCGGCTTTATTGGCTAACGGCTCATGCAGACGCAGAGGATCTGGTCAGTAAATGTGATGGTTGTCAGAAGTTCTCAAGACGAGCTCATGTGCCGGCTCAAGAGTTGAGGATGATTCCAATTACTTGGCCGTTTGCAGTCTGGGGGCTTGACATGGTTGGGCCTTTCAAGAGATCCAAAGATAAAAAGACTCACCTTTTGGTGGCAGTTGATAAGTTTACAAAGTGGGTCGAGGCAGAGCCGGTCAGTAAGTGTGATGCAGCCACGGCGGTTCAATTCATGAAGAAGGTGATATTTCGTTTTGGTTTTCCACATAGCATTATAACTGACAATGGCACTAATCTGTCTAAAGGCGCCATGGAGGAGTTTTGTCAACGTGAGCATATCCAGCTTGATGTTTCATCAGTGGCTCACCCACAGTCCTATGGTCAAGCCGAGCGAGCTAATCAAGAGATCCTGAAAGGCATTAAGCCCCGGCTTTTTGTCCCCTTGAAGCGGACGCCGGGTTGTTGGGTTGAGGAGTTACCTTCTGTGTTATGGAGCATCAACACTACTCCTAACAGATCTACGGGTTATACGCCTTTCTTCATGGTCTACAGAGCTGAGGCGGTTCTCCCTAGTGACATCCGTCATGATTCACCTCGTGTGGCGGCTTATGTGGAGGAATACAATGAACAAGCATGCCAGGATGCTCTTGATCTGTTAGATGAACATCGGGACTTGGTAGCAGCTCGCTCGGCGATTTATCAACAGGACTTGCGCAGTTACCATAGCCGCCGAGTTAAGTCCAGATCTTTTCAGGAAGGTGATTTAGTGCTACGGCTCATCCAGGATCAAACTGATGCTCACAAGTTATCCCCACCTTGGGAAGGGCCATTGTGTGGTCAGCAAGAACTTGAACAACGGGTCATATTACCTTATTGACGTTCGAGAGCACAAAGACTCACGTAAGTCGGAGGAGGATACCCGGAGGCCGTGGAATATTGCTCATCTCCGGCCCTACTACACTCGAGCCATAGGCTCCATGGATGTATATATTTTGCCAATGTATATATTATGATGAATAATAAAGCAGGACCTCTGTCCTTTTTCCCTTCTCACAAGGTAACTTTGTCATTATAATTGTCATCATTTTCTCACATGATCGCTCGGGGGCGGGTCATAGTTGACCCGGCTTAGCCCATTCTGACCCGGCATACGATCGTATTCGAATCTAGCTGTTCAAAATTATGATCACTAGGGGGCTTCCTGTTCAAGCATAGGTCATATTCGAACCAAAGAGAACATAGTTGTCGATACCCTTTTGATTGGCACACTCCCGAGCTCACTTGAGGGCTTCTTGATCGTATCCGAATCATAGCTTAACCTCATTTGGGAACCGACTTTGATTGTATTCGAATCAGAGTCATTAAAAAACTCTCAAGATCATTAGGGGGCTTCCTGTTCAAACATAGGTTGTATTCGAACCAAAGAGAACACAGTTGTTGGTACCCTCTTGATCGGCGCAATGCCAAAGCCATTGGGGGCTACATGATTGTATTCGAATCCTAGCTTAAACCCCTCTGGGACGGTTCACTGATCGTATTCGAATCAGCAGCCTTGCAATTGTTATTTCTATTTGTGGTTTTAAGTTTTTCTTTGGAAGCCCCATTATTTGACTTAAGATTTTTTCTTGAGGCTTACAATTGTAAATATGATGTCTGTAGCCCGGTTCCATATTGACTGATAAGTCGCCGACCCATAAGCATCGTGGTACTTTCCGGGTATTCAAATATTGGATCTTAATCGTTACCGGCCAGGTCATATGAACCGGTGGGGCCAGTGGAAATTTTTTATTATAGTTGTGTTTTTTCAACCAGCTAATCTATGATTATTTTTGCTCACATTTTTGACCTGCCTAAGCCGTTTGTTTGAAGGACAGTTTTTTTAGAAACGATAAACTGTGTGCACGAATATAACAAGGCGGCTTAAAAATGTTAAGCATCAAAACATGCACGATGGCATGGCCACAACAGAGTTATCTCTATCCTATTACAGGACTCATTAAGCCCAAATAGTTTGCATTGTTTTTTACACCAGGTATTGACCCGCCATGATAGCTTCACCTTCAAGATTGGCCGGAAGCATCCGGGTTAGCCCTCTCCGCGCTTCCACTCTGCTCCTTTTCCTGGAAGGTTGATGATGACCAGTCAATGTTCTTTAAAGCTTCAAATTCTGCTTCATCATCAACAAGACCGGCCGGGTCAACTTCAGGAGCAAAGGTATGCTTATGAATTGGGGGAATCAGACTGGTCACGTCATATTCAGGTGTTGGAATCCTTTGATTTTGTTCATCATAACATGCCTGGTACTTGGTATAATCCACTTCAGCGACTATCAGAGTCGCCACGGGGCGTACCTCTTTGACACAGGCAAGGAAATCCGCCTCTTCAAATGACGTGCCATCTTCCTTGAGATTTGGATAACCAATGGCGATATCTTCCGGGTCTAGTTCAGGTAGCCAGGCTTTAGCCCGGCTTAGAGCATTTACCGCTCCGGCTCTTGCAGCTGACCGTCTCAATTCATTGATTCGTTGCGGAAGAACTGACAGCTTACTCAAGACCTGTGGTAGGAGGGTTGGCACTTCATTGGATAAGGCCACCGAAACAAAGGGTATGTTGTGACCCGGTGTACAATTGTTCCACCAAGGTATACACAGCCTTTAACTTCGTCAGCATGTTGTGGTTTAAATTTGTGCTTCTGGGGCCTGTACAAAGCATACTCAGAAAGGTTAATTTCTGGCACATACTCTATTTGCCCGGCTTAAGATATGAACACAACGGTAAGGCGACTTACCGAAGATGGCTGCGACCATTTGTGAAATATGGCGTTTTAACCCGGACATTTCTCAGGTGACTTCTTCAAGAGCCGCTTCTGCTTTTTCAGCCCGGCTTATCAATGCGGTCTTCTCATCGGCCCAGGCTTTCTTCTTAGTCTCAAAGTCTTTCTTCAGATTATCCTATTCAGAAACACTAAACTCGAACTTACTGTTGGCCTTCTCAAGTTCTGAATCTTGAAATTCAAGGCGGCTCTTCAAATTGGTCACTTCCGATTCAAGTTGACTTGTGGTAGCATGTGCAAACATAAAATCAAGTAAGTTATTTATGCAGTATTTAAGTACCAAGTATTTTGCCAGCAACATACTTGGCAGTTGGGGGCTAATGTCTTGCAGAGTTTTTCTTTTTTTATGACGGTTCATCATATGGTGATTCATATAAATTAAGTCCCAAGCATTTTGTAAACAATAACACTTGGCACTTGGGGGCTAATGCATATCGTTGTTTAAAAGATTTATAAGACTCTTTATAAAGAGTCGGCTCAACCATATTGGTTAAGCCGCCCCTTGGGGACTACATGGTAAGCCGAAAGTTTATTCTTTTGTTATATTGTCAAATTTGTTTCTAAGTCTACAGCATAAGTGTCTTAAGCAGCAGACTTGGTGGCTAATATACTGAAGGATAAGGAACAAGATAAAACAAGTTATACCTCGAATTTATGATGCATTTGCTTCACCATGTCAATCTCGAGGGTCCAGCTGTTGTGCACTTGGCTCATATAACCAGAGAAGATATCTCCAATACTCATATGAGTGTAATTTGTGACATCCATCTTGACTCGGCGCTGGTCCAGAAGTTCTTCCTTGGCGGAGCATTTTGCCAGTACGGTTGGCCTCCCCGGGCCAGCATGGCCAGTTCCCGTAATTTCAACATCTATATTGGAAGGTTCAGCTATCCGGGTTGGGCTTGGAGGTTGAGGGTTTTCTGACCCAGAAGCACCTTGGTCAGTAGGCAGGTCAGTAGGAGGTGACACATCTTGTGCTGGTTCAGGTGGCGGTTCATGAGTGCTTGACTCCGGCACGGTTGTTTCAAGAGCCGGCTCATCAGTGGCGACTCCCTCATCAGTGGCGACTCTCTCATCAGCCGGTTTATTCTTTCTACCCCTCTTGCTGGGTTTAACCTGAACACTGCATTCAAATCAAAAGATTAATACAGAAGTAAGATTACAATCACTACAAAAAGTGAGTGGTTTGTTATACCCTGGTATAGTCTTGAAAGTCGGCAGATTGGATTGCAATGACTCGCCGGAGGGAGGGGAAGTATCCTGATAATCCGAGTCAGAGGAATTGAGTGGTTGATGAAAGAGACCCGCCAAGGGGTAAAATTTAGTTAAAATAGAGGTAACCTCGTTTTGGCATTTCCTTGGAGTATTTGGTAAGCCGGAGGAGAGCTCCCCGTCCTTGCTGGCCCGGGTCTGCCTCTGGCTCTCATGAATTTGCCGCTTCAAAAGAAATTGAGGATCGTGATGAGCTAGAGGATGAGAAAATCTTACTTTCTGGGTCACACTGCGGATTTTCTGTCTTGGCAAAGGCTCGGAGTCAGAGGAAAGGATAGTTACCTCGTCAGCCTTGCTACAGCTTGTCCCAGTGTCCTCCTGTTGATGATCAGTGTCAATAAGATGATTAAAGAATAAGCTAAGGGAGTCAAGGGCTACCTCTGACTCAGAAGAGTCTGACAACCGAAGCAAGTCGGAAGCAGTAGCTTTCCTGCCCTTCCTTTGGGCAGCTTCTTTCCTGGCGGCTCTCTTTTCTTTCCTGGCTTTCTTAGCCGCTTCATGATCATATTTAACTTTCCAAAATTTGTCACCCGCCTGCAAGGATTAAGTATATTGTGAATATGGATGAAGCATTAAGAAAATAAGGTAAACATTTTTATATGGGTGTTTCTACCTTTGGAGCCGGGTTGTCTTTGCAGAATGGAGCGAGACCCACTCTGCCACAATCCGCCAGAGTCTCGTTGAGAAGAGATTTGTTCATGTCATCAACAACATGAGCAGGTAGGTCAACAGAGCTGTGGTGCAGGGGGGCATTCTCGGCGCTAGTGTATTCACACATTAAGACGGTGCGGCGGCTTAATGGGATAACCCGCCAGGCAAGCCAGACTCGAACCAGATCAATGCCCGTCAACTCGTTCCCCAACAATGCTTTGATCTTGGCTATAGTAGGAGAGAGGGATCTGCGCTCTGCGGAAGTAATTTTGTCTGGCAAATGATGATTGGTGTCAAGACAGAGGGCACGAAAGTCGGGCAGAGGATTCTCGTCTGCCGGGGAGGTATCTTTGCAGTAGAACCACATCATATTCCAATCCTTTGGATGGCTTGGCGGGTTGGCATACGGGAAAAGTGCATCCCTGCGGCGCTGAATGGAAATCCCACCAAGTTCCAAGCTCTGACCGCTGGCACACTCTGTCTGGCGGTTCAAGTAGAACAGCTCTCTGAAAAGCACTAAATTGGGTTCTTCACCAAGATAAACCTCGCTGAACACTTGGAAATTGCAGATATTAGACACGGAATTGGGCCCAATGTCTTGTGGGTGAAGGTCAAAAAACTTCAGCATGTCTCTGAAAATTTCTGAACCAGGAGGCGTGAAGCCCAGGTTCATATGATCAGTGAAGACGACCACCTCTTCGTCTTTGAGTTGAGGGATTTCTTCGTCCGGGTGAGGAGCACGGTAAGGCATGACTTCTTTCTTGGGCAGATACCCGGTCTTGACGAAGTCATCTAAAGTGCTGTCAGTGATAATGGATTTCACCCAATTGCAAGTGGTAGGTGCCTTGGGTGCCATTACGTTTGAAAGCCTAAATACAAGGTAAATAAGGTTGGTTCAAATTTAAGCCGGGCAGGGAAAATATTGCTGGAATGAATTATGGCGACTTATGAAGGGGCCTAATGGTATAAGGATATTTCCATCCGGGTTACGTAAGCCGCCATAAGTGTGTTAAAGCCATCAATGTTATTTCAACTAAACAGGAGAAGTTCAGATTATCACTTACGTAAACTGGCAGTCAGAGCTGCCATGACTAGCAAGTCTAACAAGTTATGGATTTTTCCTAAGTGCAGGACAAACAAGTTCCACAGCTTACCATAATTATTTTGGATCAAACCAAGGTTCAGAAAAGAAAAATTTCTAGACCTAGAAACATGGTACAGAGGAGTTCATGCGTTCTAATGAGGATTCTTTACAAAGAAAGAGGATCTGCTAGTGCCTAAAATGGATGTGGAACGGCTACCGCATGAGATCTATGCTACTATTGGATCAAAAGAAGCCACGACAGAAAAAACACGAAAAACTGAGATGAACTACGAACTGTACAGAGGAACTCGCTAACCCTAGCATGGATCTAAGATGCAGAAAGGGAAAACTTACAGCGGGAGATCTATTGCGGAGGGGCGCCGCCGTTCTCTGGACGGATTCAAGTTGATGCAGCGGCCAAAGTCGACGGAGACAAAGGTGCGCTGCGGTGGCGGCGGAGCTCGAGCGACGGTAGGGGCAAGAGGAAGAAGACGAGGAAAGGGAAGAATGAAGAAAGACCTAGTCAGGTCTATTTATAAAGAAAAACCTGTGAAGTGGGCACGACGAACGAGGAGGATGAAAAATATAATTATCCAACTACAAAGGCGCCTCGATTTTTGGATGGTCATTAAGATAAAGATCCGTTGAGATGTGTTGGACAAAGCATACATTTATGATAGGTGACGTCATGGCGGGTTACCACAAACTTGAAGGATGAAATCATGGCGGGTCACATGTATCTTCTTAAATGAGAGGCGGAGAACTTTTTCTTAAGTATTGAAGACTGACATGAACTGGTTCAAATCAGCCTGGGGCCTAATGTTGGGGATATAACTACTAGTATGACCCGCCAAAAGGAGCCGGGTTATACTTACAAGCATTCTTGGAGACAGAAGCTCAAGCTTGAAGACAGCGGCTTAGTAAAGGCCCAACGACCCAGAGGTGACCTAAGGCCCGTAGTGTTAAACCGCCCTGTAAGGCAAGAAAGATTAAGAGACCGAGCCGGATACGATCTATAAGCCGGCCGGGACTCTGTAGAGCCGCTGGGCGTCAACCTCTGTATATAAAGGGACGACCCGGAGGTGGTTCAGGGTACGAAACAACAACTCGAGAGCTAGGTCAAGCGATTCTGCTTCCTGGTCATCGAGACATACATAATCCCAATCACAACTAAACGTAGGCTTTTACCTTCATCGTAAGGGCCGAACTAGAATAAACCTCTCATGTCTCTTGTCCTGATTAACCCCTTCAAGCTTCCTAGTTGCGATGGCTCCATGACTAAGTCCTTTCACTAGGACATCTGACGTGACAATTCCACGACACATGTGTTGTCATTTGATTAATGGGATCACATCATTAGGAGAATGATGTGATTGACTTGACCCATTCCGTTAGCTTAGCACTTGATCGTTTAATATGTTGCTATTGCTTTCTTCATGACTTATACAAGTTCCTACAACTATGAGATTATGCAACTCCCGTTTACCGGAGGAACACTTTGTGTGCTACCAAACATCACAACGTAACTGGGTGATTATAAAGGAGCTCTATAGGTGTCTCCAAAGGTACATGTTGAGTTGGCATATTTCGAGATTAGGTTTTGTCACTCCGATTGTCGGAGAGGTATCTCTGGGCCCTCTCGGTAATCCACATCACTATAAGCCTTGCAACCAATGTAGCTAATGAGTTAGTTACGGAATGATGCATTACGTAACGAGTAAAGAGACTTGCCGGTAACGAGATTGAACTAGGTATTAAGATACCGACGATCGAATCTCGGGCAAGTAACATACCGATGACAAAGGGAACAACGTATGTTGTTATGCGGTTTGACAGATAAAGATCTTCGTAGAATATGTAGGAGCCAATATGAGCATCCAGGTTCCGCTATTGGTTATTGACCGGAAACAGTTCTAGGTCATGTCTACATAGTTCTCGAACCCGTAGGGTCCGCACGCTTAAGGTTTCGTTGATAGTTTTATTATGAGTTTATGAGTTTTGATATACCGAAGATTGTTCGGAGTTCCGGATGTGATCACGGACATGACGAGGAGTCTCGAAATGGTCGAGACATAAAGATCGATATATTGGACGACTATATTTGGACACCGGAAAGGTTTCGGGTGAGATTGGGACAATACCGGAGCTCCGGGAGGTTATCGGAACCCCCCGGGAGGTATATGGGCCTTACTGGGCCTTAGTGGAAAGGAGGGAGAAGAAGCAAAGGAGGGGGCGCGCCCCCAAGCCCAATCCGAATTGGGAGGGGGGCCGGGCCCCCCTTTCCTTCTTCCCTCCCCCCTCTTCCTTCCCTCTCCCTCTCCTAATAGGAAAGGGGGAGTCCTACTCCCGGTTGGGGTTGGACTCCCCCCCTAGGGCGCGCCACCCCCCTTGGCCGGCCCCCTCCTCCACTCCTTTATATACGGGGGAGGGGGGCACCCCATAGACACAACAATTGATCCCTTGATCTCTTAGCCGTGTGCGGTGCCCCCCTCCACCATAGTCCTCGATAATATTGTAGCGGTGCTTAGGCGAAGCCCTGCGACAGTAGAACATCAAGATCATCACCATGTCATCGTGCTGACGGAACTCTTCCCCGACATTCTGCTGGATCGGAGTACGGGGATCGTCATTGAGCTGAACGTGTGCTAGAACTCGGAGGTGCCGTAGTTTTGGTGCTTGATCGGTCGGGCCGTGAAGACATACGACTACATCAACCGCATTTTTCTAACGCTTCCGCTTTCGGTCTACGAGGGTACGTGGACAACACTCTCCCCTCTCGTTGCTATGCATCACCATGTTCTTGCGTGTGCGTAGGAATTTTTTTGAAATTACTACGTTCCCAAACAGTGGCATCCAAGCCTGGTTTTATGCGTAGATGTTATATGCACGAGTAGAACACAAGTGAGTTGTGGGCGATACAAGTCATACTGCTTAGCAGCATGTCATACTTTGGTTCAGCGGTATTGTTGGATGAAGCGGCCCGGACCGACATTACGCGTACGCTTACGCGAGACTGGTTTTACCGCCGTGCTTTGCACACAGGTGACTAGCGGGTGTCTGTTTCTCCAACTTTAGTTGAACCGAGTGTGGCTATGCCCGGTCCTTGCGAAGGTTAAAACATCACTAACTTGACGAACTATCGTTGTGGTTTTTATGCATAGGTAAGAACGGTTCTTGCTCAGCCCGTAGCAGCCACGTAAAATTTGCAACAACAAAGTAGAGGTCGTCTAACTTGTTTTTGCAGGGCATGTTGTGATGTGATATGGTCAAGACGTGATGCTATATTTTATTGTATGAGATGATCATGTTTTGTAACCGAAGTTATCGCCAACTGGCAGGAGCCATATGGTTGTCGCTTTATTGTATGAAATGCAAACGCCCTGTAATTACTTTACTTTATCACTAAGTGGTAGCGATAGTCGTAGAAGCAATAGTTGGCGTAACGACAATGATGCTACGATGGAGATCAAGGTGTCACGCCTGTGGCGATGGTGATCATGACGGTGCTTTGGAGATGGAGATCACAAGCACAAGATGATGATGGCCATATCATATCACTTATATTGATTGCATGTGATGTTTATCCTTTATGCATCTTATCTTGCTTTGATTGACGGTAGCATTTTAAGATGATCTCTCACTAATTATCAAGAAGTGTTCTCCCTGAGTATGCACCGTTGTGAAAGTTCTTCATGTTGAGACACCACGTGATGATCGGGTGTGATAGGCTCTACGTTCAAATACAATGGGTGCAAAATAGTTGCACACGCGGAATACTCAGGTTAAACTTGACGAGCCTAGCATATACAAATATGGCCTCGGAACACGAAGACCGAAAGGTCGAACGTGAATCATATAGTAGATATGATCAACATAGTGATGTTCACCATTGAAACTACTCCATCTCACGTGATGATCGGACATGGTTTAGTTGATTTGGATCACGTGATCACTTAGATGACTAGAGAGATGTCTGTCTAAGTGGGAGTTCTTTAGTAATATGATTAATTGAACTTAAATTTATCATGAACTTAGTACCTGATAGTATTTTGCTTGTCTATGTTTGTTGTAGATAGATGGCTCGTGCTGTTGTTCCGTTGAATTTTAATGTGTTCCTTGAGAAAGCTAAGTTGAAAGATGATGGTAGCAATTACACGGACTGGGTCCGTAACTTGAGGATTATCCTCATTGTTGCACAGAAGAATTACGTCCTGGAAGCACCGCTAGGTGCCAGGCCTGCTGCAGATGCAACTGACGACGTTAAGAACGTCTGGCAGAGCAAAGCTGATGACTACTCGATAGTTCAGTGTGCCATGCTTTACGGCTTGGAACCGGGTCTTCAACGACGTTTTGAACGTCATGGAGCATATGAGATGTTCCAGGAGTTGAAGTTAATATTTCAAGCAAATGCCCGGATTGAGAGATATGAAGTCTCCAATAAGTTCTATAGCTGTAAGATGGAGGAGAATAGTTCTGTCAGTGAACATATACTCAAAATGTCTGGGTATAATAATCACTTGATTCAACTGGGAGTTAATCTTCCTGATGATAGTGTCATTGACAGAATTCTTCAATCACTGCCACCAAGCTACAAGAGCTTCGTGATGAACTATAATATGCAAGGGATGGACAAGACTATTCCCGAGCTCTTCGCAATGCTAAAAGCTGCGGAGGTAGAAATCAAGATTGACCATCAAGTGTTGATGGTCAATAAGACCACCAGTTTCAAGAAAAAGGGTAAAGGGAAGAAGAAGGGGAACTTCAAGAAGAACATCAAACAAGTTGTTGCTCAAGAGAAGAAACCCAAGTCTGGACCTAAGCCTAAAACTGAGTGCTTCTACTGCAAGCAGACTGGTCACTGGAAGCGGAACTGCCCCAAGTATTTGGCGGATAAGAAGGATGGCAAGGTGAACAAAGGTATATGTGATATACATGTTATTGATGTGTACCTTACTAATGCTCGCAGTAGCACCTGGGTATTTGATACTGGTTCTGTTGCTAATATTTGCAACTCGAAACAGGGACTACGGATTAAGCGAAGATTGGCTAAGGACGAGGTGACGATGCGCGTGGGAAACGGTTCCAAAGTCGATGTGATCGCGGTCGGCACGCTACCTCTACATCTACCTTCGGGATTAGTTTTAGACCTGAATAATTGTTATTTGGTGCCAGCGTTAAGCATGAACATTATATCTGGATCTTGTTTGATGCGAGACGGTTATTCATTTAAATCTAAGAATAATGTTTGTTCTATTTATATGAGTAATATTTTTTATGGCCATGCACCCTTGAAGAGTGGTCTATTTTTATTAAATCTCGATAGTAGTGATACACATATTCATAATGTTGAAGCCAAAAGATGCAGAGTTGATAATGATAGTGCAACTTATTTGTGGCACTGCCATTTGGGTCATATTGGTGTAAAGCGCATGAAGCAACTCCATACTGATGGACTTCTGGAATCACTTGATTATGAATCACTTGGTACTTGCGAACCATGCATCATGGGCAAGATGACTAAAACGCCTTTCTCCGAAACTATGGAGCGAGCAACTGATTTGTTGGAAATCATACATATTAATGTATGTGGTCCAATGAATATTGAGGCTCGCGGCGGGTATCGTTATTTTCTCACCTTCACGGATGATTTGAGCAGATATGGGTATATCTACTTGATGAAACACAAGTCTGAAACATTTGAAAAGTTCAAAGAATTTCAGAGTGAAGTGGAAAATCATCGTAACAAGAAGATAAAGTTTCTACGGTCTGATCGTGGAGGAGAATATTTGAGTTACGAGTTTGGTTTACATTTGAAGCAATGCAAAATAGTTTCGCAACTCACGCCACCCGGAACACCACAACGAAATGGTGTGTCCGAACGTCGTAATCGTACTTTACTATATATGGTGCGATCTATGATGTCTCTTACTGATTTACCGCTATCATTTTGGGGTTATGCTTTAGAGACGGCCGCATTCACGTTAAATAGGGCACCATCAAAATCCGTTGAGACAACGCCTTATGAACTGTGGTTTGGCAAGAAACCAAATTTGTTGTTTCTTAAAGTTTGGGGCTGCGACGCTTATGTGAAGAAACTTCAACCAGATAAGCTCGAACCCAAATCAGAGAAATGTGTCTTCATAGGATACCCAAAAGAGACTATTGGGTACACCTTCTATCACAGATCTAAGGGCAAGATTTTTGTTGCTAAATTCGGATCCTTTCTAGAGAAGGAGTTTCTCTCGAAAGAAGTGAGTGGGAGGAAAGTAGAACTTGATGAGGTAACTGTACCTGCTCCCTTATTGGAAAGTAGTTCATCACAAGAACCGGTTCCTGTGACAACTACACCAATCAGTGAGGAAGCTAATGATATTGATCATGAATCTTCAGATCAAGTTACTACTGAACCTCGTAGGTCAATCAGAGTAAGATCCGCACCAGAGTGGTACGGTAATCCTATTCTGGAAGTCATGTTACTTGACCATGGCGAACCTACGAACTATGAGGAAGCGATGATGAGCCCAGATTCCGCAAAATGGCTTGAGGCCATGAAATCTGAGATGGGATCCATGTATGAGAACAAAGTATGGACTTTGGTTAACTTGCCCGATGACCGGCAAGCCATCGAGAATAAATGGATCTTCAAGAAGAAGACTGACGCTGGTGTAATGTAATTATCTACAAAGCTCGACTTGTTGCGAAAGGTTTTCGACAAGTTCAAGGGGTTGACTACGATGAGACTTTCTCACCCGTAGCGATGCTTAAGTCTGTCTGAATCATGTTAGCAATTGCCGCATTTTATAATTATGAAATATGGCAAATGTATGTCAAAACTGCATTCCTGAATGGATTTCTGGAAGAAGAGGTCTATATGATGCAACCGGAAGGTTTTGTCGATCCAAAAGGTGCTAACAAAGTGTGCAAGCTCCAGCGATCCATTTATGGACTGGTGCAAGCCTCTCGGAGTTGGAATAAACGCTTTGATAGTGTGATCAAAGCATATGGTTTTATACATACTTTTGGAGAAGCTTGTATTTACAAGAAAGTGAGTGGGAGCTCTGTAGCATTTCTGATATTATATGTAGATGACATATTGTTAATTGGAAATGATATAGAATTTCTGGATAGCATAAAGGGATTTTTTTGATGAAAGACCTCGGTGAAGCTGCTTACATATTGGGCATCAAGATCTATAGAGATAGATCAAGACGCTTGATTGGACTTTCACAAAGCACATACCTTGATAAAGTTTTGAAAAAGTTCAAAATGGATCAGGCAAAGAAAGGATTCTTGCCTGTATTACAAGGTGTGAAGTTGAGTCAGACTCAATGCCCGACCACATCAGAAGATAGAGAGAAAATGAAAGATGTTCCCTATGCTTCAGCCATAGGCTCTATCATGTATGCAATGTTGTGTACCAGACCTGATGTATGCTTAGCAATAAGCTTGGCAGGGATGTACCAAAGTAATCCAGGAGTGGATCACTGGACAACGGTCAAGAATATCCTGAAATACCTGAAAAGGACTAAGGATATGTTTCTCATTTATGGAGGTGACAAAGAGCTAGTAGTAAATGGTTACGTCTATGCAAGCTTTGACACTGATCCGGACGATTCTAAATCGCAAACTGGATACGTGTTTATATTGAATGGTGGAGCTGTCAGTTGGTGCAGTTCTAAACAAAGCATCGTGGCGGGATCTACATGCGAAGCGGAGTACATAGCTGCTTCGGAAGCATCAAATGAAGGAGTCTGGATGAAAGAGTTCATTTCCGATCTAGGTGTCATACCTAGTGCATCGAGACCAATGAAGATCTTCTGTGACAATACTGGTGCAATTGCCTTGGCAAAGGAATCCAGATTTCACAAGAGGACCAAGCACATCAAGAGACGCTTCAATTCCATCCGGGACCAAGTCCAGGTGGGAGACATAGAGATTTGCAAGATACATACGGATCTGAATGTTGCAGACCCGTTGACTAAGCCTCTTCCACGAGCAAAACATGATCAGCACCAAGACTCCATGGGTGTTAGAATCATTACTGTGTAATCTAGATTATTGACTCTAGTGCAAGTGGGAGACTGAAGGAAATATGCCCTAGAGGCAATAATAAAGTTATTATTTATTTCCTCATATCATGATAAATGTTTATTATTCATGCTATAATTGTATTAACCGGAAACATGATACATGTGTGAATACATAGACAAACTTAATGTCACTAGTATACCTCTACTTGACTAGCTCATTAATCAAAGATGGTTATGTTTCCTAACCATAGACATGTGTTGTCATTTGATTAATGGGATCACATCATTAGGAGAATGATGTGATTGACTTGACCCATTCTGTTAGCTTAGCGCTTGATCATTTAGTATGTTGCTATTGCTTTCTTCATGACTTATACAAGTTCCTACAACTATGAGATTATGCAACTCCCGTTTACCGGAGGAACACTTTGTGTGCTACCAAACATCACAACGTAACTGGGTGATTATAAAGGATCTCTATAGGTGTCTCCAAAGGTACATGTTGAGTTGGCATATTTCGAGATTAGGTTTTGTCACTCCGATTGTCGGAGAGCTATCTCTGGGCCCTCTCGGTAATGCACATCACTAGCCTTGCAAGCAATGTAGCTAATGAGTTAGTTACGGAATGATGCATTACGTAACGAGTAAAGAGACTTGCCGGTAACGAGATTGAACTAGGTATTGAGATATCGACGATCGAATCTCGGGCAAGTAACATACCGATGACAAAGGGAACAACGTATGTTGTTATGTGGTTTGACAGATAAAGATCTTCGTAGAATATGTAGGAGCCAATATGAGCATCCAGGTTCCGCTATTGGTTATTGACCGGACACAGTTCTAGGTCATGTCTACATAGTTCTCGAACTCGTAGGGCCCACACGCTTAAGGTTTCGTTGACAGTTTTATTATGAGTTTATGAGTTTTGATGTACCGAAGGTTGTTCGGAGTCCCGGATGTGATCACGGACATGACGAGGAGTCTCGAAATGGTCGAGACATAAAGATCGATATATTGGACGACTATATTTGGACACCGGAAAGGTTCCGGGTGAGATTGGGACAATATCGGAGCTCCAGGAGGTTATCGGACCCCCCCGGGAGGTATATGGGCCTTATCGGGCCTTAGTGGAAAGTGGAAAGGAGGGAGAAGAAGCAAAGGAGGGGGCGCCCCCCCCCCCGAAGCCCAATCCGAATTGGGAGGGGGGGCGACCCCCCTTTCCTTCTTCCCTCCCCCTCTTCCTTCCCTCTCCCTCTCCTAATAGGAAATGGGGGAGTCCTACTCCCGGTTGGGGTTGGATTCCCCCCTACGGCGCGCCACCCCCCTTGGCCGGCCCCCTCCTCCACTCCTTTATATACGAGGGAGGGGGCACCCCATAGACACAACAATTGATCTCTTGATCTCTTAGCCGTGTGCGGTGCCCCCCTCCACCATAGCCCTCGATAATATTATAGCGGTGCTTAGGCGAAGCCCTGTGACGGTAGAACATCAAGATCGTCACCACGCCGTCGTACTGACGAAACTCTTCCTCGATATTCTGCTGGATCGGAGTACGGGGATCGTTATCGAGCTGAACGTGTGCTAGAACTCGGAGGTGCCATAGTTTCGGTGCTTGATCGGTCGGGCCGTGAAGACGTACGACTACATCAACCGCGTTGTTCTAACGCTTCCGATTTTGGTCTACGAGGGTACGTGGACAACACTCTCCCCTCTCGTTGCTATGCATCACCATGATCTTGCGTGTGCGTAGGATTTTTTTTAAAATGACTACGTTCCCCAACAGCAACGCTGGGCGTTATTAAACTTTGTTGTCTATTCTCCCTGATGTACTTTCAGTCGAACTGATGGATGGACATGTTGAGCACTAATGTACTGATGTACTGTTAGCACTGATGCATCGCTGTGGGTTAATGAACTTATGCATGTTTTTTATGTTTTCCCTAAAACTGATGCATGCACATTTGGTGCACTGCCGACAACCTGAACATTGAACCTACGAGTAGTTGGCAGCTATGAAACTAATGCATGTGTTTTGTTTTCCACTGGAACTGATGCATCTACATTAGAAGTACTCCCAGTTTCTGTATCACTGAACTTATTGTGTAGTAGGTGTATTTAATCTTTTCAACAACAGTCTTTTTCTCGTTCAAACTGATGCATCTACATGACATGTACTATTAGTAATCTCAACATATAACTTGTAGTGGTAGTTGAACCTTTTATGTGAACTTATTAAGCTACCTGAACTGATGCATAACTTTATGTCCTTTTATACTCAAACTGATGCAAGCACAATAAAGGTATTGACAGTAACCTCGACATCAAAATTGTGTATCAAGTGGCAGGGACCCAATGAACTGATGTAAGAATATGCAACGTACTATCTGCTTCTGCATCATAGAATTTGCAGAACAACACGCGGGTATATGATTTTTTAAAGTAGGACTGATGAACTTATAGTGCGACATCACATGCATCTAGTGTTTGAACTGAGCGATCTAGCGTGCTTTTTCTCACACAAGCACACGCATGAGCATTGGACTGAGCCTTTGTTTTTGAATCAGATTCAAGTTTCTCGAATCGGAAATTCATCAAGATTTGTAGGGGAAAGAAGGAACCACCTGAAAACGGACGCCGACAAACCTGTCGTCCTGCTCACTGATGGTGATGTGGTCTTCTTGCTAGCGGGGACGACGTTTTGGGATGAGTTTGGCAGGCGGCGCCATTGATCCTGACGGATGGAGCTTGGTTGGTGGGGGAGGGGGCGCAACCACCTTCACGGTGTCGTCGGATCCGGCGGCGACCCTCCACGCCGTCGAGGCCTCCCTTTGCTTAGGCTACCGCCGGCGCTCGCTTGTTCACGACGAGATCCACGAAAGAGGAGAAGAGGCGGCGGAGTAGGTCACGGATCCGGCGGCGGAGGAGCGACCCGTCACGGCGTCGCGGGCTCCCTCGCTCCGGCTGCCGCCGTCGCTCGCTCGCGCGCGATGGCTGCCTCCTGCGGTAGGAGGCGGGTTAGGTTGGGGGTGGGTCGGGGAGTTTCTCGGTGCAGGCTATAGGCGCGCCGCACCCTTATAGGGCCGAGGGGTAACAAAATATTATTCTGTTACTAGTAACAGAATAGTCCGGCCCTATATATATAGACACACACACAAGATGTACATATATATAGACCAAGCGGCCAGCTTGGTAAGCTACCAAGAAATTTTTGCGATCAAAGATATACATATATAGGAGGGGGTTGCTTGTGCCCTAACTATCATCCAGTTGATGACTATACAAGTATACACATGACTTGTAAAACATGTATTTATTGGACATGTAGAATAATGTTCTCTCTGGAATTCATTAGTTCGGAGTACGCACGACAAAAAATATTATGGATTGTTATGTGACGGCTAGCCGACTCACCAAATTAGTGACAATAAGCCTTCTTGGCTTTGGATGCGGGAGTTTGAGATGAGGTGTTAGGGCATCTCCAACGTGCACCAAATCGCTTTCAAAATGTCTGGACCGGATGGTTCACACATTTGTAGGTTTCCAACATGGTCGTCCATGTTGGGTTGTACCATCTAGACGCTCGGAATTCCCAGGCCGGCCCAAATCGTGGGGTGGTATAGGAGAGTCCAGACGTTCGGCACGTCCGCGTACGACAAGCCGGTCCTATCAAAAACCCTTTCTCGCTCTAGAATTCTCGCCACTTTCACATCGATTGAGCGGCTACTCGTCTATCCGCATTGAATCTTTGCCGCTCCACCCATCGCATTCATGGCCGGGCAGCCGACGAGTCATCCGAGGAGCCTACACCAACTATTAAAAAGTTGGTCGACTACCCCCCCTCCAACCCTACTTCCGAGCTCATTCTACACATTTTTTCTCCACCATCTGCCTTTGTCTGAGCCCTGGTAGTTCGTCAGTCGTCGTCTGCCATGGCCATGGTGTGGGAGAAGATTACATGGTACAAACAACGGTCGTCGGCGCGATGTGCCAAAACCGTGGTGGAGCGGATCCGACGCCAAGCCCACAATGAGGCGGGCCAACCTTCGAGCTCTATGGAGCCATGCTTGGAGGAGGAGAGCGACCCCATGGCACTAGCTGAGGTCGCGGAGGAGGAATCGATTGTTGTTGATGTCGCGACTACGACCGGCGGCCAACGGGACAGACTGACTCTTCTCCATGGTGGAGGGAGAGGAACAAGCCCGTGCTGCACTCCTAGAGGGGCACTGTTCAGCCGTGGCGCACTTCTAGCGGAGTGCAAGGATGCCGTTGTTGTCATGAAAATCCTTGCAGAGCCGGAGATCGTCAGAACTGAACGATACTCGCGTCCGTGTATAGCACCCACATGGTCGACCGAGAGCGCCACCAACTCCGTGTCAACGAGTTGTGACGCACTTGGCCCTCCGAGGAGCTCGAGGTTGAGGACGACAAGGTGGCGGAGCAACACAAAAACGATGTCAAGGTATACATCGGTGGCTCTGATGGGTTGGCTCCAACGACCAATGATGGCGAGGCCGGTGGCTCCGGCGCAGGGGTCATCAACCTTGCCTTCGACGCGGAGGAGTAGGATTTATTAGTTTTTAGTTTTTATTAGAGATTCTCTCTGTTGTAGGAAAGAAAAACTAAACTAGTTAAAATGACTCGATGCTGGCCTTATTCAAAAATATGGTCGGACTGCAGGCGATCGACTAGATGTCCGCAAACATTTGGGACGTCCGTTTGGTAAACACCACTGAAGATACGTTTGGATGGATTGAACTTTCAAACAAATTATGCGGAAAAGTTCCATTCACCGTAAGTGCATCCCAAACGGGGATTTATACGACCCCATCCTACGCCCTTGGACAAAGAATTTTGTCGCGTATGTAACCCTAAATAAACAAAACCAAGATATAAACGAAGGAAACAGGGGAGAAGGCCCGCGCTGCTACTGCTCCCACCACCTCCCCCCCCTCCTTCGTATCTACAAGGCGGCGGCGGACGGCCGAGATGGCGGCGGCTGTGTCGCGTGACGACGAGCTGGTGGTGAAGTCCCCCAGCGACAACCGTTCCTACCGCCTCCTCCGCCTCGCCAATGGCCTCTGCGCCCTCCTCATCCACGACCCCGAGATCTACGCCGACGGCGGCCCTGCCCCCAAGCCCAACGAAGACGTGGACATGGACGACGGGGACGACGAAGAAGATGATGACGAAGAAGATGACGAGGAGTATAGCGACGAGGAGGGGGAGGATGACGACGACGAAGAAGGTGAGGAGGACGAGGATGGGAGCGAGCCCAAGAGGAAGAAGGACAAGGGCAGCTCCGAGCCGGTCATTAAGAAGGTACCGACGAGTTTTGCCCTTAGAGACCTGTACTTGTTCTATTCAATCTAATTTTGCTACTACATTGGATCACTCTCCTCTGTGGTGGCTGTGATGCTGCTATTATGAACATTAGCTGGATCTAGCATAATTTAGTGGCATTGACAACGATCAGACATGTGGATCATAACCGATGGAATGCAAATTGAACTGTTGAAAATAATTCGTGTGTCCAAGTGGTTAGAACCAATTGCTAGCTTGACGGACTGGTTCAGGATTGCAAATCTGGAAGGTGCATTTTGATAGCCGCGAGTATTGCTGCCTGTTGCAAGTTTAATGTTTGGTTTTGCTTTTTCTTACATGACACATCGAATTTCAGGCTGCTGCTGCAGTGTGTGTTGGAATGGGCAGTTTTGCGGACCCTCCAAAGGCACATGGCTTGGCTCATTTTCTAGGTATGCAATCATTGTCATCTTTTGTTTTACCTATCTTGTATTATGGCTGATCATATGCATCAGTTAAAAGCTTAAAACTACTAAGCCTTCTGTTCGATGCTATCCAAAAGTTGGAGGTAACTAATCTGATGATATGTACGCTCTAGCTTATAATAATATCAGAGTGTGCTGAATTTCTGCAGAGCACATGCTTTTTATGGGGAGCTCTGTTTTTCCAGATGAAAACGAGGTTTGTACAATATCTATGCTTTTACGCCCCTTCTTTTGTTCTGTGAGTCAACCCTGAGATTAGCCGTGTCTGAGAAAGTTATGTGTGTTTTTATTGTCCTTTCCCCTTATTTCAACTGTCCGTGCGTTGCTACGAAGCCATAAAAAGAGGAATTACCACTGGCTTAGGAGATAATCAAAAGATGATGGTGTCTTGCAGTTGTTGCATGGTTCACAATTAAAAAGAGACCGCAGATATAATAAAAGATCATATTGCAGTTGCTACAAAGTCTTGAGCGGCTTTAGTAGGTCCTTTGCAAGATTTATAGTGAGATACCATTTTGAATTTGGAACATAGGAGAATGGGCATGAGTAAGTTGAATGCACAACATCGTGGATTAGGTAGGAAGACAATATATCTCGGCATGTTGAATTGTAATTTGTTTACCCTCTTCTGCTATGACATGTAACGAATTGGTTGGGCAGAGAAACTAAAATCAAGGCCACAAATACTTGCATTTATAATTTGTGTGTTTACAAGTGTGTTATTCTCACATTAGGATAGTAGTGTATTTGTTTTTGGGATAGGTCTCACACCAGTAAAAGTAACATTTGTTTATTTATAGTCCCACATGTGGGTACTGCATTTGTTTATTTGTGTGATCCCACGTGTGAACTCACCACCAACTCCAACCTTTATAAGTAGGAAAGATTACCATCACATGCTCTGCTTGGATCAATGTTGTTTTGGTAGAAAAATATTGAAGCATTTTGGCAGTGCAATGCGTATAGTGGTGATATACATGATGATACTCTGCTATATTTGTCAAAACCTGACCTATGTGGTTACTAGACTAAGAGCATCTCCAACAGCAGACTAAAAATGTTGCTACTAAGTCCAGTTTTTGAGGAGAGAGAAGATTTAGGTAGCCAATTTTTTTTCTGCTTTTACATCCGACCTGAAAACTGGATACCTAAATTTTAAGCTTCTAATTCGAATAATATTAAACTCATGTCAAATAACAAATAAAACACAAACAGTACTTAATTATTATATGGTTCATCAATCCACAATCCGAAACTCAACACAATTTCCAAAAAAAAAACCCTTGAAGGATTCCGTCGAACACTTAAGGGGCACCGAGCTTGATTTCGGCTGGTGGAGGTTCCCGGGGCCGAGAAGGTCGCCGGATGGCTAGCAAAGGCATCGGGAGGGACCCAGGGGTGGAGGGGAGCCGGGGTGCGGCCCACTCCGGCAGCGCCGAGCTGCCCGAGCACCTAGAGCTCGGCACAGAGCCGCGGCTCAATGGTGGTCACGGGGTTCTTGTGCGCGTTGCGCGGCTGCTAATTGACCTTGGCAGGTAGCGGGAGACGGCCGGAGTCGGCACAAAATACACCTTATAGACAGAAACGACGGAGTGACATACTAATGAACCATGATAATAAAATATAAACTTGCCTTGTGTTAGGGATCAGACAAAAACCTGAAACATCTTTGTTTATAAGTGCCAATATAGCACTTGATGCTGCACACCATAGGGCTATAGTGGGCTGCTACATCGCAGCTAGCTGAAATGTAGCAGCCCTTTGTCCACCATGACAGTTCTAGTACTGGTCTGTTTGCACAGTACCCATGCTACAATGATTCACATAGTCCCTGAGCTTTTGTATTCCCTTTGTCTCACATGCAAACTTGCTTTGTCTTACATTTGCAATATGTTACATTTCCTAGTAATTTGTTAATGAAGACCTTAATTTTGTAGATTTGGTGAATGCTTTTATAGCAATTTGATAAATATTCTTATGTAGTATGACAGTTACCTGTCCAAACACGGTGGTTCATCCAACGCTTTTACCGAAACTGAGTACACATGCTATCATTTTGAGGTCAATCGGGAGTATCTAAAGGGAGCCTTAGACAGGTAGTTATCATTTGCTATTCTTCATTCTATTATTCTTAATCTGTAACATAAATGCTGAGTTCAGGTTTATACTAACACATGGTTTTGATTCCATGCTTAGATTTTCTCAGTTCTTTGTATCACCTCTTGTTAAGGCTGAAGCTATGGACCGCGAGATTTTAGCAGTAGACTCAGGTATGTGTTTTTTCCTTTCTGTCTAACCAGTAACCACTGCTAGTTATTGTTTCACTGTCTAAATTAACTTTGTTGCTTCAACTATTATCTTATGTTAGAGTTCAATCAAGTTCTGCAAAGCGATAGCTGCCGCCTTTACCAACTGCAGTCCCATACTTGCTCTCAAGGGCACCCATTGAATAGATTTACCTGGGGTATGCTTATCATTTGGTTATTTTAATGTCGTGATATCCATTGAATTATACTGGGGCTGAACTTTTGAGATTATCTGTAGGAAACAACAAAAGCTTGTCGAATGCAATGGGCAGTGGAATCAATCTAAGGGAAGAGATTTTGCAAATGTACATGAGTAACTATCATGGAGGGATGATGAAGCTAGTTATAATTGGGGGAGGTGAGGCTGGTTACCTATTTTAATTGTATATTCACTAAATAAATGAATTCATGCTCTTCTTTTGCTATTAATTATCTGTATGGTTCATTTGTTTCAGAACCCCTTGACACTCTAGAAGCCTGGACCATGGAGCTATTCAGTGAAGTTAAAGCTGGTCCTCTGTTAGAAATAAGTCCAAAGACTGATATGCCTTTCTGGAAATCTGGTAAACTTCATAAGCTAGAGGCTGTCAGAGATGTTCACAGTCTTTTCCTGTCATGGACACTTCCTTGCCTGCACAAGGAATACATGAAGAAACCAGAAGATTACTTGGCACATCTCCTTGGTCATGGTAAATAACTCCTGCGTACCTATAGCTGTAACCTTTTTCTGTTCCGTTCAGGTGCTGCACCTTTAATCAATGGTTGAATACTAAGCATGCAGTTGATTCACCCTTCAAATATTTTTTTCATCACGTTTTCTTCTTTCAAGGGGTTTCAGGCTGTTTAATTGTAGCCCTTCTTCCCTGTAGGTTCAAATCCTGACAACAAATTCACATTTATTTAATATGATTGTATCAGTTAGATTACCTGATTGAATATACATTCTTATGCATTGTCCCCTTGTGGGCTGTGCTGTTTATGCCCTCACCTGAAGCGTTTTGCTGAAATGTCCTTCCATTCTTCACTCAGGGCTATCTTATTTTGTGTTAACCTCTGGTAACTTATGTACTCTTTGCAGAACAGCATCTTTACAGAATTTTTTTGCATAATAAAGACAATTTGTTTTTGAATAGCTTCCAATGCTGGTTGCTATCTTTGTTTAATGTTGATTTGGAGCATGCAGAAGTTTCATCTTATGTAATCACGCCCTGCAATTTAGTGTCTGACCATTTTGTTTCTATTTTCAGAGGGCAAGGGTAGCTTGCTATATTTTTTGAAAGCTAAAGGTTGGGCTAGCACATTGAGTGCTGGCGTTGGCACTGGAGGAACACAACGATCCTCGTATGCCTATATCTTTGAGATGTCTATCCGCCTTTCTGATTCTGGACTTAAAAATGTATGCAGGTTCATACGATGCTTGCCTTTCTTGTTTTATCTGAGTATCTTTGTTGGTTGAAACTCCTTTTCTCCTCGCATCAAAGTATTTTATTCTTTACATCATTTTTGTGGAACTGTTGTAGTTAACAACTACCAGCAAATGCCTTCTGCTAAGGAACATGTGATTGATTGTAGTTAGCATCATTTTCTTCCATGAAGTTGGCTGCCAAACATTGTTGAGACTAATATTCATCAGAAAATTTATAACTAGCGGCAATTCATCCAATCTTTTGATAATTCTTGCATTCACATGTCTCTTACTATTTTACTTCCTAGGGAAGCACAATAATACATTTTCTGACATGGAATGCTTTTGTAGCTCTTCGAGGTCATTACAGCTGTGTACCAATATATAAATTTACTTAAGCAGTCTGAGCCGCAAGAATGGATATTTAAGGAACTTCAGGACATTGGGTACATGGAATTCAGATTTGCAGAAGAGCAACCTCCAGATGATTATGTAGTAGATCTTGCAGGTCATCACCTTTTCCATCTTGTTTCGCTTAATTTGTTTATGATGGATGCAGAGCTTACTTAAATTCTACTTTGCAGAAAATATGCTATTTTATTCTGAAAAACACATAATTTCTGGAGAATATATTTATGAGGGATGGGAGCCAGAGTTAGTCAAGCATGTTCTGAGCTTCTTTCATCCAGACAACATGAGAGTTGACATACTTAGCAGATCATTTGATAAACAGTCCCAAGGTAAGCAGTCCGTCTTGCCAGTCTTTTGGGGGGTCTGGTTAATGCACAACGCTCCTATGCCAGGCTCGTGAACACTAGACTTGTGCTACATGATGCGAGTTGTTTGAAGTTTCAAGTCAACACTGTTATTTCAACATTTGATGCTCGTTTGTTGAATCATGACTCGATATTGCTAACTATTGTACTAGTAAAATGAGATGCCTCATCTTGTGATCATCATCATTATTTTTCTCTCCTTAATTTAGTGTATAAAAGCACGGGAATCCTTTTTTTTCATAATTATAATTATATTCTGGTATGATATGTATAATAATAATAATAATAATGCTATTTCATGCTTTGGCCTAGCCATACAATTTCCATAGATGAAACTCATTCTGTTTGTGGAATTATATGAAGTAACAGCTTGTTGGCTTTGGAGGGCTTAATTTGACATATTGTTTACCCCACATGCGGTGGAGAGTTAGAATTCTAACTATGAGACAGGGCCCAAGTCACAGTTTGTTCAACTGCATATCATGCCTGATTGTTTCATTATTTTGCATTTCTAATGCAGTCTGTTTCCTGCAGCCATTAGATGTGAACCATGGTTTGGTTCACAGTACATTGAAGAGGATATTCCGTCATCTTTGATTGAAAGCTGGAGAAATCCTGTGGAGATAGATGGTAATTTTCATTTACCTCGGAAGAATGAATACATCCCAGGGGACTTCAGTCTGCGTAATGCTAGCATTCCTAAATCCTCAAACGATGATAATCCTCGATGTATTGTGGATGAACCATTCATAAAGCTCTGGCACAAGATGGATATTACATTTAATGTTCCTCGTGCCAATGCATACTTTTTGATTTCTGTCAAGGATGGCTGTAGCAGCCTCAGAAACTCTGTTCTGACAGATCTGTTTGCAAACCTTCTTAAAGATGAGCTAAATGAGGTCCTCTATCAGGTGGGTATTATTGAATTTGTTTCAACATCTGTTTTATGAGCTTACCGTAGTTCTTTTATTTTCATGGTGCTGCTAATATTTGTCATTATTGAACTTAAATCTAGAGTGGCTGAGATTTACATCTAATACAGGGCTTGACCATCAGTTAGATACCTGACTTTTGCAGCAGATCTGATTTTTGTTATTTATGCAAAAACTCGAGCATAGGAATCATCTGTTGACTACTAAATTTTATTATGCATTTTATTTCGCAATGTTCCTTGTTTTACTCACTAAGGCCTAGATGCTGTAAATAATGATACAACCCAGCCACCTACTGTCCAATGTTTCAGTTTGCTGTCTTGCTTTTCCGATCAGATATCAGAACTCTCGTCCAAGTCCCCCTCTTTTTAGTATTTGCAATATTATTTATTTTGAAATCACAGTATCTACAATCTTGTCGACTATTGTTAAATGGTTTGACCTATCTGAGTTATTTCTTGCAACTGGTTTATGAACCTCCCAGGCTTACGTGGCTAAACTCGAGACATCATTATCTGTCGTTGGTAGCAACCTTGAGCTAAAGCTTTATGGTTACAATGACAAGCTGGCCATCCTGTTGTCCCACATCTTGGCTGCTTCTCAATCCTTTTCTCCAAAGATAGATAGGTTTGAGGTAATGTATCTTTATGCTGAACACATGATTGATTATTTCGAAATATAAGTGTGACAATGTGAAAGAATATTTCTTATGTTTGCGTGGATTTTAAATTTTGTGCTGAACACATGATAGATTATTTCAAAATATAAGTGTGACAACGTGAAAGAATATTTCTTATGTTTGCGTGGATTTTAAATTTTGTGCTGAACACATGATAGATTATTTCGAAATATAAGTGTGACAACGTGAAAGAATATTTCTTACGTTTGCGTGGATTTAAGTTTTGTGTTCTGTACCTTTTCCTTTAACGTCCACCACAAAAATGGCTAACTCAATGATGAGTTTTCTTGTAATTATTGGTATAATCAGATTATTTCGAAATATGAGTGTGACAACGTGAACACATGATAGATTATTTCGAGATATAAGTGTGACAACGTGAACACATGATAGATTATTTCGAAATATAAGTGTGACAACGTGAAAGAATATTTCTTATGTTTGTGTGGATTTAAAATTTTGTGTTCTGTACCTTTTCCTTTAACGTCCACCACAAAAATGGATAACTTAAGTGACTTTTCTTGTAATAATTGTTGATATAATCAGATTAGGCAAACAATGCATTCCTTTGATCCTACTGTATTTTTTCTGTCTTATTAATTGACATAGTTACCCTCCAGTGAGAGAAGCGCATGAATTGACTGCAGCCTAACCAGCTATTTGACTGGCTTATACAGTTTCTTTTGGTATTCACCTCGCTAGTTGTTAACATATGGAGAACATAGTTCAAGAAAACACATAACCATCCATAAACTTCTACACCTTAGTATTTATATATTGCTTTATTGTGCACTCATTAGGTCATCAAGGAGGACTTGGAAAGAGCTTACAGAAACACGAATATGAAACCTATGAGCCATTCCACCTACTTGAGGCTACAGTTCTTACGTCAAATATTCTGGGACGTCAATGAAAAATTGAAAGTTCTTGCGACGTTAACCTTTCCAGATCTGGCAGCATTTGTTCCAGAGCTCCTTTCTCAGGTAAGGATAACAAATGCTCTTTATTTTCTCCAGTATTTCTGGTGCTGCCTGTTCTTACATGTGTCAAATGATATCAAAAGGCTAAAGATGCTTTGTTGAAAGTATGGTTCTGATAAGGAAATGTTTGGTATGGTTTTTTATATCATGTATACATTTGCTAGACTTTAGAAACCACTTCCTGTTTGGACACATGCAGTTGCACATCGAGGGCCTATGTCATGGTAACCTGTTAGGAGAGGAAGCGATAAATATATCAAAAATATTCCAGAATACTTTGTCAGGCCAGACACTGTCAGTGGAGGCAAGACATGGTGAAAGAGTTCTTTGCATTCCTCATGGTGCAAATTTTATTAGAAGTGTACGTGTGAAGAATGATCTTGAAGAGAATTCTGTGGTTGAGGTGGGCTATGTTCCAGTTCCCTGTTTTATTAGATGCTGTTTGAATTATAACTGGTCTTGAAGAGAATTTTATTACTCCCTCCGTTCCTAAATATTTGTCTTTCTAGACATTCAAATGGACTACAACATACGGATGTATGTAGACATATTTTAAAATGTAGATTCAACCATTTTACTTTGTATGTAGTCATTTGTTGAAATCTCTAGAAAGACAAGTATTTAGGAACGGAGGGAGTAGAAGTTTACTGAAGCATACCACTTTTGCATGTTTCTTTAGATGCTGTTTAAATTATAAATTGTATGTTGAATCGCATCCAGGTCCTGAACATTTTCACTGTGATAGTATCATGTATGTCGAATAGCCTACTATGTGAAATGCAACCACTTTGAAATATTGCATAGGCATCCGACCTAACCTCAAGAAACATGCACAAGTGTGCCTCAAGAGGCTGCTCTTCTATTTTAATTTTAATTTTTCAATTTAGGTTAATCAGACAACCTTCTGATATACCACTTCTTGTCAGGTTTATTTTCCAGTCGAGCAAGACATCGGAAAGGAGTCAACAAGGCTGAGAGCCATTACAGATCTTTTCAGCAATATCATTGAAGAACCTTGCTTTGATCAGCTGAGGTATAATTTGTTTTCTAGACAAAGTGTGAGTGCCAAGTAGTGTAGTTCGATCCATAATATAGCACTCACAGTATTTTTCAAGCTCATCTCACACACAAACCAATGACGCACCCACTATTAGAAATACTACTTACAGTGGGCCATGCATACTCCTATCCCTATTAAATGACATACTACTACAACCACTAATCTTTCTTTTACAGTACTAAAGTACAAGTAGAAAGTGGAAATATTGCAATTAGAGCACTTGTAGGCATAGCCGGTCCCAAGCCCGGGTAAAGGAGGAGGGTTGTGATAGGCTTGGCGAGCCAACGTAAAAACTAGCCAGTCCCATAGGTATGAAACCCATTTGAGCGAGAGTAGTACTAGGATGGACCTCCTGGGAAGTCCTCGTGAAAGGGTTTCATATCTAAGGGTTGTGATAGGCTTGGCGAGCCAACGTAAAAACTAGCCAGTCTTTTGGGTATGAAACCCATTTGGGCGAGAGTAGTACTAGGATGGGTGACCTCCTGGGAAGTCCTCGTGAAAGGGTTTCATATCTAGCCTACCCCAACTTGTTTGGGATAAAAGGCTTCGTAAGTAAGTAAGTAGAGCACTTGTGATGTCCTCAATGAGAATTATTGTGAAAAGCACTTTCCAAAATAAGTGTGCACTTGTGATGTCCTCAATGAGAATTGTTGTGAAAAGACGCTTTCCTAAATAAGTGCACATATTTCAAAGTGGTTGGAGTATTATGGATTTATTTTGAAAATAAGTTCTATACACAATGTTTCTTCTTTTTGCAAAGTTGGTCAGAACCAAAATAGTTTTGCCTGCTTGTAATTGTAGGAGATCACCTTTTTTTACGGGAGGGAGTATACTTTTGTTACTATTTGTATTCTGCAACAACCTTGCTAATTGATTTTCTTGGCATTCCAATGATAGAACGAAGGAGCAGCTTGGTTATACTGTGGACTCCAGTCCAAGGATGACTTACCGCCTGCTGGCGTATTGTTTTCGAGTTATGTCCTCCAAGTATAGCCCTGTTTACCTGCAAAGCAGGATTGATAACTTTATTGATGGTCTGTCTGCTTTGCTGGTATGCTACTCTCCTACACATTTCTATGTCAGCCCTTCATTTTATTAGACTATCTTATAGTCTTGCACCTGACCTGACAGAAAATATATGTTAATCAATCAACATATTTATCTAACTACTAAGGGCCTGTTTGGTTGGAAGCTAACTTTTCCATACTTTGCCACACATTCTTTGCTAAACTTGCCTAACTTTGGCATATCTAAGAGAATCTTGCCACACTTTTTGAGTGTATTATGACATATGGGGCTTATTTGTCACAAAAAGCAATCTCGCCTAAGGTGTGGTTAAAACCCAACACTTATATTACTTGGTTAAACTCGCTTAACTTGAGGTGTGGCAACGTGTTGCTAGGAACCAAACAGCCCCTAAGATGTTGGTGACATGCTTCGTGCATCAATTTTATTGTCGTAACAGCACAATGATGTTTATCTCTGACTGATGGAAATCCTGCACTCATGTTTTGATTAATCTTTGTTGACATTTACCTTTATTCTAAGCAAGAATGCCTAAACAAATTGCCTTTGAGATGTTTCTTCATGGTATATTTCAAAATGAACTTTGCTTGACTTATGCAGTCTTAACAAAGTATGCTTTTTTGGTGTATTCCTTTCTTTTAGTCATGTATCCATGTCTTCACTGGAAAAAAATATGTCTTGCATAAATATTCATGTTCATACTTGAATATGAAATTCCCGTATACAACTTCTCTCAGTTATATTAATATTTTTATGCTGTTCATGCAATTGGAAAACACAAGATATCTCAAGCTTTTTATGCTGTTCATACTTGATCCCGTTGTAGTTGAAGTTGAATTCTCAAAACATCAAGTTGTTAGTGAAATATTGTTACCTGTCACTATATTTCATACTGTGTTTTGTGGACAAACTTCGTTAATTTTTGAAAACTGAAAAATCAATTAATTGCAATCTCACAATTACTTACATTTGGTCAATACCTGTGTGCTTTGAAGGATGGGCTTGAGGAGGAGACTTTTGAGCATCACAAGAGTGGGCTAATAGCTCAAAAACTTGAGAAGGATCCTTCCCTTAGCTATCAAACTGGTGATTACTGGTCGCAGATTACCGACAAAAGGTATAACTTCTTTCCTGCTACATGTCTATACGTCATTTAGAACTTATGTGAAACGAATTAAATAGTCCGTCTCAAAATAAAAGTCGTTTTTGTAGGCTAGTTTATAGCCTACAAAAACGTCTTATATTTCGAGATGGAGGTAGTATATCATTTGAGGTCAGGACTATGGGTGTTCATGGGTTGGGTCTGACCACTCAACCTACACAATTAAACCCACGCCACATATTTCCATGTGGTGTTGGTATGGTTATGTATAAACAGTGGAACCCTTCCTCTTCCTCTTTCCTTGCTACAATAGTATGTAGAGCGCTTTATCACGAGCACCTCCTCACCATTCTACGATGCAATGCATGATGTGGTATAAACCATTTTGCCATCGAACCCGTTTGTTTCCCTGAGCTGGTTTGAATTTCAGCCAAACCGTCCTAGGCGGCACAAAGCTTTCAAAACTGAAAATATACCGATTAGTGTTATGTGGACACACTGGACTTTTAACCGTTCATTCAGTTACGGGTACAAATTATCCAGGCCGTGTGCTTCATAACCTTGTCCAATGCCCAGGCCTGTTCACAGTGCAAGTGCTGATAACAAATTGCCATAAAGCTGCAGGCCAATAACTGGCCGGGAACTAGTTGGAAATGGCCAGTTGTTATTTTTTCATTTGCATGTTTCACTTTTGTAATACGAAGTACTGCTTATAAAAGCAGCGATGTCTCATAATCTGCAGAATTTGTAACTTTGGTCACTTGGGCAAAAGAAACCCATGTGCAACCTGACAAATATTTTGAGCTGCATATAGTTTCAAATAATATGTCATGGATCACGTGAGTACTTTTACCTCCGTTCTTTACTGATGGATTTGATTAATGCTTCATGTATCCTTTCATCCCTCATATAGTCTCATGTTGTGGAAAAATCCAATTATAGGTATATGTTTGATATGTCAAAACTGGAAGCTGAAGAGCTAAGGACAGTTGGGAAGGAGGACGTCATCAGTTGGTACAATACCTACATAAGATCATCTTCTCCAACACGTAGACGATTGGCAATACATGTGTATGGTTGCAACTCGGATATTGCTGAGGCTGCCAAGCTGCAAGAGCAGTCATGGACTGCAATTGATGATGTTGAATCCTTGAAGGGTTCTTCCCAATTTTATCCGAGCCTCTGCTGAGGGAAGTGGATCCTGTTTGTTTGGTACAATGCACATAGGATCATCTCCGAAGCTCAGATGGCTATGTATCATTTGTGTGGCTGCAGCTTGTGCATCTCTTACCGTAGTTGATACATAATAAAACAACCATCTACAGAAAATCATTTGTGTGGCTGCCTCCACCAAGCTGCAAAAGCATCCCTGTACCATAGTTGATACATAAACCAATCATCTACGGAAAATCCACCACATTCGGTATTAAAGGGTATTCTTCTGCTGGTAAGATTAGTATAGTGTTTTATAGTGCAGCATGCACCTCATTTTTGAACTAGTAAGTGCGGCTTTCTTCAACTTGTACCCAGAAAAATGTAATCTTCCACCTACGTGGGCCCAGTTAATCAATATTGTGGATCTTTTTTTTTTACTTTATATTGTATGATTTGTCAAGATAGGTGGAATTGCTACTGAATTTCATTTTTCTTTATATAAGCTCAACAACAGCTTAAATTTCGGCTATCCTCCAATATTACCTTGTTTTTCATCCAGTAACTAATGTTTTTTTTATTTCTCAAACCTATGCAATGCTGATAATAAAAATGCGAGTTCAGAATCTCAGATCTTCTCCAAGCCTAACTTGTTTTCCACTCATGACCTAATGTGTTTTCCCCCTGATGACACGTGTGCTGACAATCAAAACATGAGTTCAGCTCATCTAGTGTGCCATGTATTTCATCCAGGTTTCCTTGGCTATACATACATGAGCGCTTGCTGTCAAACATAAAAATAAAAATGCATGAATGTTGTTCGAGGGCTGTTGGGCAATTTTCTCTGTTTACGCTTAACATGTCAAGGTTGGCCTTGTGGCCCTGTAAGACGGAGGAAGATACCGAGGTTGCAACTTCAAGAGTGAAGAATTTGCCGGGCTCCTTCGAGGAGCATCGCCAGGCCCAATGAGTGCGCTATGTTGGAACTGTCGTGGCGTGAGCAAAGCCGTGACAGTTCGAGAGGTTCGTGAGTTCACGAACAAATTTGCTCCTACCCTCTTATGTATCGTGGAAACCCAGTTAGAAGGCTCGAGGATAGAAGCATTAGCAGGTACTTTTGGTTATGATCATAGTTTTGCTATTGATAGTCATGGTAGAAGTGGAGGTATAGGCATTTTCTAGAACAATGAAATAAAGTTGGAAATCCTTGGTTACTCGGACTACCATATTGGTTGTTCTGTTGAGGAGGGAGGCTTTGAGCCTTGGAGAGCTACTGTGGTTTATGGCGAAGCGCAGACACATCTTCGATATAAAACTTGGGACACTTTGAAAAACATTAGCACTTCCAGCAGTCTACCTTGGCTTTGCCTTGGTGATTTTAATGAAGTTCTACGTCCCGACGAGCATGAAGGAGTTGGGCAAAGGAGTAATGTGCAGATGCAGAATTTTCGTGATGCGGTTGACGTGTGCATGTTGCTAGATGTGGGTTATGTGGGTCGTTTCTGGACCTTTGAAAAGAAAGTGAGAGGGAGGGGGGGGGGGGGATCCTACATGAGGGTACGGCTGGATCGCGCCCTAGCTAATCCTGATTGGCGCGCAAGGTTTCCCCTTGCAGACCTGACACACTTGACGACAACGTCCTTTGATCATTGCCCCATCTTGTTGCGTCTGAATAGAGAGCAGCCACGGAGCAGGCAGCCGAAAGCTTTCCGGTATGAAGTAATGTGGGAAGGCCACGAATCGTGGACAGACACAATCAGTGCAGCATGGACGGGCGGGGGAACAAGCAATAGAGTGGTGGAACTTCGGGCTAAACTGCAAGCTATATCCCAGGATTTGGGACGGTGGAATAATGAGACCTTTGGAAACGTTCGAAAAGAGATCAAAAAGTTGAAAACGGAGCTTGAGAAGTTGCGGGCTGATCCTAGCCGAAGGGCTCCGTCACACGTCGAGCTCAAGATAAATGAGAATCTAGTTGAACTTTACCACCGGGAAGAAATATTATGGAGGCAGCGTTCACGGATTGAGTGGCTAACATCCGGAGACAAAAATACAAAGTTTTTCCACTTGAGAGCAAGCATCCGCAGGAAGAAGAATATGATTAAGGCCTTACAAAACTCCCTTGGAGTCTTGACAAAGGATCCAGATGAGCTCAAAGCAATAGTACACCAATTTTATGAAACCCTGTATACATCAGAAGGTGTAAACAATATGGAAGCAGTTCTAAACTGTGTACCAACCAAGGTCACAACGGAGATGAATGAGCTACTGGTCGCACCATACAAGGGAGAAGAAGTAAAGGCAACCCTCTTTTAGATGTTTCCGACCAAGGCACCGGGGCCCGATGGTTTCCCATCTCACTTTTATCAGCATCACTGGGATCTGTGCGGTGCCGAGGTAACGGAGGCGGTTCTCAGGATCATCCGGGGTGAGGAAAGTCCGGAAAGCATCAATGGTACGGTCCTGGTTCTCATCCCTAAGGTAATGAATCCTACTATGCTAACTCAGTTTAGACCCATCAGCTTATGCAATGTATTATATAAGATTATGTCCAAGGTGATTGCGAACAGATTGAAGATGATTCTTCCGGACATCATTTCAGAGGAACAATCAGCCTTTGTGCCAGGCAGGCATATCACAGACAATATCATCAGTGCTTATGAGTGTCTTCACTTTATGAAACGCAGCAAGGCCAAAGTTAACAGTTTTTGTGCGCTTAAACTCGATATGATGAAGGCATACGACAGACTAGAGTGGGATTATCTACAGGCGATGATGATAAAGCTTGGCTTTGCCCCATCTTTGGTTCAGATAGTAATGAGCATGGTTCGGTCAGTATCCTTTTCAGTACTTTTCAATGGTGAGAGGCTTGACACTTTCAACCCATCCAGAGGTATTCGGCAGGGAGATCCGATATCCCCATATCTCTTTTTAATCGCAGCAGAGGGCCTTTTGTGCCTACTGAAATCCAGTTCATCATCGTCTCAGCTAGAAGGGATCAAGGTGGCATCCACGACGCCAGTCGTGAACCATCTCCTTTTTGCTGACGACAGCCTATTGCTGTTTAAATCGAGTGTTGAAGGGGCTGTGGCAGTATCAAACTTGCTGGAGAGTTACTGTGTGGCATCTGGTCAGCGGATAAATCATGAGAAATCCTCTATTTTCTTTAGTAAAGGATGTCCACAAGCCATGAGAGAGAGTATCAAGAATACTTTAAACGTTCAGAATGAATCACTCAGTGGCAGGTACCTGGGGATGCCTACTGATGTAGGGCACTCAAAGAATGGCACTTTCAGATATCTAAGAGATCGTGTGTGGGAGAAGATAAGAGGGTGGATGGAGAAACTGTTATCTTCAGCGGGCAAAGAAGTTCTTATCAAATCGGTGGCTCAGTCAATACCGGTTTTTTCGATGTCTTGCTTCCGTCTCCCACGAGGTTTATATGAGAATATTACCTCCCTGATCAGACCGTTTTGGTGGGGAAGCAAGGGAGGAAAACACAAGCCGAGTTGGGTAGCCTGGGAGGAGATGACAAAGCCAAAGCATCTAGGCGGCCTCGGTTTCAGGGATCTGGAGATCTTCAATCTTGCCCTACTGTCGAAGCAGGCGTGGAGGATGCTACAAAACCCTACTTCCTTGAGTGCCCGCATTCTCAAGGGGGTTTACTTCCCTGATGTATCTCTCTTTGAAGCAAGTCTTGGGAATCATCCATCACAAATTTGGCGGGCAATCCTGGATGGGTGAGATATCATGGTGCAGGGACTTGTGAGAAGAATTGGAAACGGCGAAACCACGAACATTTGGCACGATAACTGGCTACCTCGCACACACATGAAGCGACCATTAACTTCTCTGATTCAACATCCTCCTCAAAAAGTGTCTGAACTCATCAACATTACTACTTGCTCTTGGAATGAGCAACTAGTTCGGGCTACTTTTGTACCAATCGATGCAGAAACTATCATGCAGATTCCTCTATGCACTAGACAGATTGAGGACTTTTGGGCATGGAGCGAGGACAGACGGGGTATTTTCTCTGTCAGAACTTCTTACCACATGATCCACCAGAAGAAACTAAGCAGAGAAGCATGGTTATATGAGCAAGGGGGATCGTCCCATTCACAAGCTGATAGTGAGATCTGGACAAAGCTATGGGGTTTCAACGTTCCATCAAAGCTTAAGGTGTTCCTATGGAGATTTGCGAAGAACACCACACCAACCGGGGCACTCTTGCATCATCGGAACATGGCGGACACGCCAGCGTGCGCCCTTTGCGGAGCGAAAGACACTTGGAGACATGCTTTGCTAAACTGCATGGTTTCCCGGAGTACGTGGGCTTTGTCATCTGAGCATATCATCGATGCACTGAGTAAGAATGAAGAAGGGGACGCGAAGAGATGGCTCTCCTCCATGCACGAGGCACTATCCCAGGAGAGTTTTACAACACTCGTGGTCACACTCTGGGCCTTGTGGGGAGCGCGCCGAAAGGCGATCCATGAGCAAATATACCAAAGTCCTTTTCAGGTACATGGGTTTATTCAGTCTTACATAAGGGAACTGGAAGCTATCAAAACTGTTAAAACAAGGCGGGGTGGCAACCCTATTCCTCGCCTGACGAGCTGGATTCCCCCACCAACAGGGTTGAAAAAACTGAATGTAGATGCTGCAGTGGGGAGGGGTAGTAGACACGGCTCTGTAGCGGCAATATCAAGAGACTCTACTGGCCTTTTTTGGGAGCATCGGCTGTGGTTTTTGCGGGCATTTCCGATCCGGCCACTCTTGAGTGCATGGCGATCAGGGAGGCGTTGGCCCTTGCGGATGACCTCAATGTTTTAACTATACAAGTGGCGTCCGACTCGAAGGTGGTGGTCGAGGACATCCGAGCCAACAATCCTACAACATATGGGGCGATCATACATGAAATAATAGAGCATAGATCAAATTTCCTTTTGTGTAATTTTTGCCACGAATTTAGGAGCTCGAATATCGAAGCTCACAAGCTCGTGAAGCATGCTTTATCCCTTCCGGCTGGCCAACATGTTTGGTTGGGTCAGTCGGACGGACTCTCTTTCGTTCATGTAAACATTGTGACGACGTAATAAAGCTTTGGAGTTTGCCTAAAAAAACCCATACGACCATATCCCAAATATAAATTGAATGTAATTGCCGCTCTATCTAGAAATGCTACATCGGAATCTGGTCGCCGTCAGCCCATCGCCCGTGTGGCTAGCAGCAGAATGATGGCTTCATATTGCAAGGAAATCCTTGCAGCAGCCGCCTGCAGCAGTTATTTCTCGCAACGGGTCCATGCGCCCATGAGTCCACGATGGCGGTCTACGTACATGGCTTAGAGCAATTCTAGCAGACCCTGCAAAAGCCCCCGATTCGTAAAATAACAGTCAAAATGCGGGCTGACGGCGAAAACCCCGCCCGAGCAGACACCGCACAAAAATTTGAGGCGCGCAGCAAAAACTCGGCCCCAACCCGCGTATTCGCGCCCCCCCGGCCCGTCGATGCCTTGCATATAGCAGGAGTGAATGGTGTGTGTGTGTGTGGGGGGGGGGGCATTTCAGCCCATGCTTTTTCCCCCACCAACCACCTCCCCTCTCCCCTAGCCCCTAGCCCCGCCACCGTCCAAGATTCCGGCGAAAGTGGTCGGCGGGAGCACGCAGAAAGGCCTCCAGACGCACGAGGTAGCCCTCCGCCCCCCTTTCCCCCCTTCCTCCTGCGTTGGCGGGCCGGGACCTTGCGAATCTGTGGCGTTTCATTGCGGGCGGGCGGATTTGGCTTTCCCGGCCGCCGGCGGCTGCGCCAAGCTATGGAATGGTCGAAAAGCACCTCGCGCAGCCCTGGCAAAGGCTCATCGACGGATGCAGGTGCGGGTTCGTCCGCTCGCCGCCGCCGAAGGTTTGCCGGTATGGATTCGGCCGGCCGTCCGCCGGGCTCGGCCCTCGCGCAGATGCTCTATGGCTCGCCGATGCCGCTCATACAATGCGACGACTGCCGCGGACAGTGCTGCAGCTGACTTCGGGCACGCCGAAGCATCCCGGATGGGTGTTCTTCAAATGCAAAAACGACGGGGTACGTGCTGTTTTGCATTCGGCTCATTTAGATAGCTCATTATGTTTGCTCATTTCGAACATTATCATGCATGTAGGAAGATGGATGCTTATTTTGGTTTTGGGAAGGTGAATACATTGATTTATTGATAGAAATAAAATTGATAGACATTCGTGCACTCCTTAGTGCAATCGAAGGCAATGAACCGGAAGCAACGACTACTTCTTTAGAACCAAAGAATAATGAAGAAGTAAAGATCAAGAATCCACAGATCAACAATGAGTGCATGGAGAAGATATTGCTTCAACTCGTGGGAGCAGTTATGGAAGTTGGAAATTTTCTAAAATGCATACTTGTGGTTCTTGTTTTCTTTGGGCTTACTTTTCTAGCAAAAATTTGGTGATGTCCTATGTATCCAATGTGGTTGAAAATGCAAAGAAATGCAAATTGAGGTGCAAATTTACATTTTGCAGATTGGGGGGAGGACGTCCGCACAGGCAGACCCCGCAAAGCCGACCCATAAAACAGGATGCGGGCCGGCTTTGCGGGGTCTGCCTCTGCGGCTTTTCGCTGCGGATTGCAAAACAACTTTTCCGCAAACTGCAAACATGAAATGCGGGTCGGCGGGATGCGTGGTCTGCTAGAGATGCTCTTAAGCTCTGGAACAAGCAAGCAGCTTGGCACCCACGCCGAGCACACACACGCACTGACCAGATGCGTCGGTGGGAAATGGGTAGCCTGCTTTCGAACTTGTGTTCTTCGCCTCTAGATCGCCTTGGCCGTGATGCAATGGCTAACGCCCTTCCCAATGCTCCACCTTATACAGGTGCTAAGACTGTCATGTAGACAAAAATATATATGATATAGCATGCCAATTAAGAGGAAAGAGATGAGTTTGGTGACCCTAGGAAGAACCAATGCCAAGCGCGTGAACCTACACAAAACACTTAAATAAAACAAGTTCACCAATGCAAGAAAAAGTTTAGTAGCTAAGTCATTAAATGAAGGAAGCTTAACTACAACAAGTCAAACAACTACGCATCGGGGACTATACTTGCTAAACTATTTAATGCACCTAGCACCTCATCTAAGGACCAATACATTGGAAGAGGTCTAACAGTTTCTGTGGGCCTGCTCCCTCGTGCCTGATCGACCGGTGCCCGCATCAAAATCCGGTTGCTTCATTCGTCTTCACACGGTCAGTCAACCAGAGCCCCCTGCTAGTTAATCAGGCTCCAGAGCACCAATAATACATGAGTCATTTTACAGTGCATCCAGACGATATGGACCGTTCGTCGGAGCGAATTCGACGGTCCAGATCCGATGCAATACGCTGATATCACGTGTATTATATCAGACCCCGAGGGGCATTTTCGAGAGAAAAATATTTTGAACTGATCAGATTTTCCCTCCCAAATATTTCGAGGATATTCTCCATACGAATTTCACGGCTATTTTTGGTTCGATTTTTATCCCATCTGCTAGAGTTTATTCCTCGCCGCCGCTAGGGTTTTAATCCTCCCGGTAGGATCTAGCCGCGCGTCATGGCCCCTCCCTCCGTCCACCCCAATTCCCTCGCGATCTCGCACCACTGAGGGAGTCCTGGACTAAGGGGTGTCCGGATAGCCGGACTATTATCATCGGCCGGACTCCAAGACTATGAAGATACAAGATTGAAGACTTCGTCCCATGTCCGGATGGGACTTTCCTTGGCATGGAAGGCAAGCTTGGCGATACGGATATGTAGATCTCCTACCATTGTAACCGACTCTGTGTAACCCTAGCCCTCTCCAGTGTCTATATAAACCTGATGGCTTTAGTCCATAGGACGAACAACAATCATACCATAGGCTAGCTTCTAGGGTTTAGCCTCCTTGATCTCGTGGTAGATCCACTCTTGTAACACACATCATCAATATTAATCAAGCAGGACGTAGGGTTTTACCTCCATCAAGAGGGCCCGAACCTGGGTAAAACATCGTGTCCCTTGTCTCCTGTTACCATCCGCCTAGACGCACAGTTCGGGACCCCCTACCCGAGATCCGCCGGTTTTGACACAGACATTGGTGCTTTCATTGAGAGTTCCTCTGTGTCGTCACCGATAGGCTCGATGGCTTCTTCGATCATCAACAACGATGCAATCCAGGGTGAGACCTTCCTCCCCGGACAGATCTTCGTATTCGGCGGCTTTGCGCTGCGGGCCAATTCGCTTGGCCATCTGGAGCAGATCGAAAGCTACGCCCCTGGCCGTCAGGTCGGATTTGGAAGTTTGAACTTCACGGCTGACATCCGCGGGGACTTGATCTTCGATGGATTCGAGCCACAGCCAAGCACGCCGCACTGTCACGACAGGCATGATTTAGCTCTGCAGCCGGATAGTACCCTCGAGGCCGCACTCGAGTCCGCTCCAATCTTCAATTTGGAGCCGGCTGCGCAGATCGAGGACGGGTGGCTAGACACCGCCTCGGGGGCTGCAACCTCTACGGTGATAAAGCCGAACACTAACCTTGTCCCTCATGAAGCTCGTGACTCTGAGGTGCCGGACTCCTTGCCGGACTCCGAACCTCCCGCGCCCCCTCCGATCGAATCCGATTGGGCACCGATCATGGAGTTCACCGCGGCGGACATCTTTCAACACTCACCTTTTGGTGACATTTTGAGTTCGCTAAAGTATCTCTCGTTATCAGGAGAGCCCTGGCCGGACTGCGGTCAGGACGGTTGGGATGCGGACGACGAAGAAATTCACGACCCACCCACCACCCACTTAGTAGCCACTATCGACGATCTAACCGACATGCTAGATTTCGACTCCGAAGACATCGACGGCATGGACGATGATGCCGGAGACGACCAAGAACCAGCGCCTATCGGGCACTGGAAAGCCACCCCAACTCACGACGTATACATGGTGGATACACCAAAAAGAAGCGATAATGAGGAACAATGGGACGTGGCGAAGGACAACTCCCCCAACAAACAACCAAAACGGCGACGCAAGCGCCGCCCGAAGTCCCGCCTCGATAAAAATGGCACCCATACAGACCCGACCCTAGAGCAGGGCGAAGCAGTGGATAGCGAACATGCCACCAAGCAACCATCCGAACATGATGAACTGGACAAGCAACGCATCCCCGGCGAAAACAAGAGCCCAGACGATCTCACGCCGAACACATCACCGGAGCATAAGAACATTCATAAAAGGCTCGTCGCCACTGCAAGAAGTTTGAAGAAGCAAAAGCGGAAGCTCAAAACAGCGAAGGACGCACTCAGAATGAGATGGAGCAAAGTACTCAATACCGCAGATAAATATGGCGCTAGTCACCAGGCAAAGAGCTACCCGAAGCGCAAGCTGTTGCCCGAATTTGATGAGGAGGCCTTAGAGCCCGCGCATTCAAAAAAGAAAGAGGCCGCCTGGCCGGATAGATGACCAGATGATAGGCTAAGAGCAGCCAGGGGCGCCGCACACAAGCCGGCACACGATCAGCATAAAGATCCTCGGAGAAAGGATGACCCGATCAGGTCTATCTATGGGCCAAAAAAGAAGACTCCAGGAAGCAACACAACCCGCTGAGCATTTGAAGACAACGGCACACCCAAATATAGGGGCGCCGCACACCCACTATGTTTCACCGACAAGGTACTGGATCATGAATTTCCAGCGGGATTCAAACCCGTAAACATAGAGGCATATGACGGAACAACAGACCCAGGAGTCTGGATTGAGGATTATATCCTACACATACATATGGCTAGAGGAGACGATCTCCATGCCATAAAATACCTACCCCTCAAGCTCAAAGGGCCAGCTCGGCATTGGCTCAAAAGCCTCCCAGAAAATACCATTGGAAGTTGGGAAGAGCTCGAGGATGTGTTTCGAGCAAATTTTCAGGGGACTTATGTCCGCCCTCCGGATGCAGACGATTTAAGTCACATAACTCAACAGCCCGGAGAGTCAGCACGCAAATTCTGGAACAGGTTCCTCACCAAAAAGAACCAAATAGTCGACTGTCCGGACGCCGAAGCCTTAGCAGCCTTTAAGCACAACTTCCGAGACGAATGGCTCGCCAGACACCTCGGCCAGGAAAAACCAAGAACAATGGCCACACTAACAAGCCTCATAACCCGCTTTTGCGCGGGGGAAGACAACTGGCTGGCTAGATGCAGCACCAGCGACCCGAGTACATCCGAAGTCAGGGATGGAAATGGGAAATCACGACGTAGAAAAGATCAGCGTCGGAATAAGGAAAATGGCCCAAATAGCACGGCGGTCAACGTCGGGTTCAAAAGCTCTCGGCCGAATAATAAAACACTGCCCCTCAAGGACAACAGTGACGAGCTATCCAACCTAAACAAAATTCTGGATAGGCTATGTCAAATACATAGTACCTCCGGGAAGCCTGCAAACCGTACCCACAGAGATTGTTGGGTCTTCAAGCAGTCCGGCCGACTTAACGCCGAACGCAAGGGGCTCGACACACCAAGCGAAGACGACGACGAACCCCACAAGCAGCACACTGGAGAACAGAAGACTTTCCCACTAGAAGTCAAAACAATGAACTCACTTCATGTGATAACACGAAAACACAATGCGGCACCTGCCATACCAGGACACCATCCGCAGAATGGGGATAGACCCTACCAAAATTCGCCGTAGCAGCACTTCCTTCAAAGGAGTGACGCCAGGCCTTTAAGCCAATTGTACAGGCCCTGTACCACTAGAGGTTGGGTTCGGTTCATCCGACAACCTCCGTTGTGAAAAGCTCACTCTCCATATCGCCCCATTTAACAGTGGCCCTCAAGCACTACTGGGACGCGAAGCTTTCGCCCGCTTTGATGCAATACCACATTATGCGTCTCTTACGCTTAAAATGCCCGGTCCACGCGGCATAATCTCATTACAGAGTAACTCCGAGTGTTCCTCGACCATGGAGAACGTGAGACTGCCTTGACAGCCACACACTAATCCGACCTTGCAGGTTAAAACCCCTAAAAACAGGTCATTCAGACCTCGGACACGGTTAGGCGAGTCCGGCGTAAATAAACAAGGGGCTTCCCAGCCGCATACCCCTTTACAAGGGGCCGCGCATATAAACGATGAGAGCCAATAAAGCTCAACTTTATTCATGTTCCAAATTATACTTTATTTTAAATACATCTTTTGCACGATATTTCTTCCAAACTAAGTCCTTCTCTTTTACAGATGAAGCACGTGCTACACCCGTCCAGGATACAGCACAACGGAGACACATGCGCAGACATGCAGCAGGGACCTGTTGCAAGGATTCTTTTCAGATTAAGACCCTGCGTAAACCTTTCTTACTGTCTCTTGTTGATACACATCCCCTGGTTTCCTACCATAACCGAGGAGGAGGTTGGCGTTTTGGCATCAGCCGCGTCAGAAGTTCCCGCCTGTACCTGGACACTAGGGGCTTAGGGCATTGTTCTGCCCGGTATCATAAAGACCGAACACCTCAGGGAGTGTTCGGCGTCTCGAGTTAGGCCTTATATGCATCAGCTCCGAATCATGTCTTTGGTCAAATGTTGGGTTTGCCCGGCTCCTGTGTTTTGCTGCCTTACGTTCCGCTCCATCGGCTAATGCGGCACCAGGAGAACTACCGCGATTGTGCCCCGGTTCGGTCGGGCGAGCACCTCAGTAGAGAAAGCCGAAAACTGACTGTCATGATATAGCGAGAGACTGGTCAACCACTCGATCGACTACTGGAATGTTTAGAATTCCTCCGCTTTGACGAAGGACCGCTTCCCGGTCAGGCACATACGCGCACCGAGTTCGGAGAAGCGCGGTGCCTCTAGGGGCTATATAGTAGCCCCACCTTCGAGCTCCTATGGCTAAGTGAAAGTGATAAAGCATTATAGTCCGGTTGCCTAGTTTTCTATGCTATCACCTCCTTCAAAAGACCAAGACGTTGGATTAAGTGTGAAAAAGCGCTTTTCTTTTTGCAAACACCCCCGCACCATGTGCGTGGGGGCTAAAGCCAAAGACTGCCATCTTTCAGGTTATACATACATATACGGCCGCACAGGAGATAGTTCAATACTTGAACGCACAAGTATAAAAAGCTATTGCATTATAAACATGATCTCAGAAATCATACATGTCATTTAAACATAACATCTTTCGAGCACTGCGACTCTATTAAACGAGCGCCCTGCAGGACTTCCTCAAAATAGTGCTCGGTGGGTAATCGGCTTTTGTCCGAACCCCGGGATGCAATAGCGGTGGCATCCATCTCCGCCCAGTATGTCTTCACATGGGCGAGAGCCATCTGTGCACCTTCTATGCATGCCGACCGCTTCATCGCCTTGATATGCGGCACAGCCCCAAGGAATTGCTGCAACAAGCCAAAATAGCTCTCAGGCTTGGTCCTTTCCGGCCACAGATGAGCGACCACATCCGTCATGGCAAGTACGGACAATCTATTCAGCTCAGCCCACTCAGCCAGCTGATTAGTCAATGGAAGTGGACGCTCCGGACTATGGAATTGAGACCAGAAAAGCTCTTCCATTTCGTGATCCTTCTGGCTTCGGAAGTGCACGACTGCGTCCGCCGCACTCGCCGCCAAATCCAGATAAGGATCCTCCGCACCACACAATTGGCCCAACTGAGCATACTTCGGATCCGTGAACTTCCTACGCAGAAGAAAGGGCTTTCCAGCCGCAATGTCTTTGGCTTGACGCAGTTCCTCCTTCATAGCCCGCATCGCACTCCGGGCATCTTTGACTTTAGCGGCGGCCTTCTTCAGGCCCTCTTGCTCCACCCAGCGTTCTCCTTCAAGAACCTCATAGCGGTCGGTAGCATCTTTTAATTTCAAGGCCATTCCGGCCATCTCTTCCCTGCTTCGGCAGTGAGCAGCCTTTTCGGCTTTTAGCTCTTCCGCTGCCTTCGAGGCAGCCGCATCACTTTTCCTGGCTTGCTCCTTGGCTCGAGCAAGCTCTGCTCGAAGGTCTTCCACAACAGCAGCACTGTCTACATCAAGCATACAAATTGTAAGGAATGGGCGTCAGCTCCCTTACTAGGCGACCGCGGAGCAACCACCTACCTTGTGACTCATCAAGTCGTTTATTGACCAGCGCGATGTCCGCATCCGTAACATCGAGTTGCCTCTTCAGCTCGGCAACTCCATCAGTCCGGCTGGCCACCGAACGTTTCGCCACCTGCATAGAAAAGGCGACATTCTATAACTAAGATTATGATCCTTGGCACGCTGTCGCTTTCGACAGCATACCAAGTCTCAGGGGCTACTATCTATACAGGGCGCACTCCATGTGCAAAACTGTCAAGAGGTATGTCATTTTTTGCGTACCTCAAACCCCGTTAGCAAACTTTCGACGACCTCATACAACCCGCTCTCGGTGGATGAGATCCTTTCAATCACCATGCTCATTAATGTGCGGTGATCTTTTGAGATGGACGCCCTCTTGAGCAAATCCTGCAGCTCCACCGGCCGTACTCCAATGGGTGCCGAACTCTCCGGCCCCGCCGGACTCGGGGAGACCCTCCGTGACGACACCTCAGGGTCGTCCGCCCCGCCTGATGGGGCGGCAGATGGAGGCGTCTCGCTCTCCATCATCTCCGGACGAAGATCCCCCGAAGATGAGCTCTGCTGAGATGGGCTGAGATCCGAACTACAAGGTGAAAAACTTCGGTTACCTTTAAAAATAATGCAGGGCGTCCCCTATTACAAAATTCCCCCTTTTTACTTACGGCTCGCTGGAGGGCTGATTCCTCTGAGGAGACAGTGCGTCCGGGGCTCTTCCGGGCACAGGACCTTCCGGTGCAGATTTCTTTCCTCGCTTTGAGGCCTTGGCCTCCGGATCTTCGGAAGCAGTCCTCTTCTCCCCCCGGAAGGAGGGACTCTCGACTCCCCCCTTACTGAAAGCCTCCTTGGCAGAGGTGGTAGTTTCCCTGTGCCCCCCTTCGCCCTCCTCTGAAGGTGCAACCTCTAACATTTTGACTAACACGGGATCCGACGTGGTCTCAGGGAGGGGGGCCGGACACCGTATCAGTTTTGCTTGCGCTATCCACTCCTGTCCAAGGGATAGCTAGTTAAAAGGCAAACCCATGATAAATAAATGGACGATGTGTCCGAACACGGGGCTACTTACTTGAGTATCCGGGCGATTGCAGCTTAGGCCAACATCCTCGGTCAAGTCTGGACGCATCTCTTGCGATCCGAAGAACAGTTTGTACATCTCCGTGGGTGTCAAACCCATGAAGTGTTGGAGAGCTCGTGGCCCCTCCGGATTAAATTCCCACAGGCGGAGGGGGTGATTTTGCAAGGCAGTAGGCGCCGAATCAGCATAACCTGTGCCACTACGACCAGATTGATCTCCCTTTCTTGGAGACCTCGAATCCGGTCCTGCAATAGGGGTACATCTTTGGACGGCCCCCAGTCAAGCCCCTTGTTGACCCATGACGTCAGCCGTTGTGGAGGGCCCGAGCGGAAGACGGGCGGCGGCCTTTGCTTGCTGCCCCTGGGAGCGGTGATATAGAACCACTCCTATTGCCACAAGTCGAGCTCCTCCTGAAAAGAGCCCTCGGGCCGTGGAGCATCGGCCCTCTTGCTTATAACTGCCCCGCTGCACTCTGCCTGACGCCCCTCAATCATCTTCGGCTCCACGTTGAAGGTTTTGAGCCACAAGCCGAAGTGAGGGGTAGTGCGGAGGAAGGCTTCGCAGACGACAATGAATGATGAGATGCGGAGGATGGACTCCGGAGCCAGGTCATGGAATTCCAGCCCATAGTAAAACATGAGCCCCCTCACGAAGGGATCCATCGGGAAGCCTAAACCCCGACGGAGGTGAGACACGAACACGACGCTCTCGCCGAGCTCGGGAGTAGGAATAACTTGCGCTCGGGCAGGCAACCTATGCAAAATCTCGTAGGTTAAGTACCTGGCGTCTCTCAGCTTTAGCACGTCCTCTTTCGTGACGGAGGAGGGCATCCACCGGCCTCGTAGGTTGGAGCCGGACATTGTCGAAGGTTGAAGGTACCCGAATCTGGAGCCCTGGGTGTTGGAACTCGGGGCGGGGGGCGGATTCGATTGAGGATTGAAGAAAAAGAACGGGCCTTGGTCTCATTATAAAGAGGAAGAATACCAAGAGCCGTCCCCGTGACCGTTTGGAACCCGCCTTTGATGGAGGGGGCGTGGCAACAGGCGCGGTTGGGTTACCTACGTCCGTATTTACGAGAATCCCGGAATAAGGGGAACACGATCTCTGCTTCGACAAGACGTGCCAAGGAAACCGCTTTGCTAAATGCGCTGAGGTGGTACAATAAAAACAATTCTAGTAAAGGCTTGGTAGTGGTGTGACGTCACCAAATACGTCAGCAGATTGAACTAGTGTGAATATTATTCTCTCTACGGTGGTACGTGGAATTTATTTTGCAGAGCCGGACACTATCCTGGTGTTCACAATCTTCTATAAATTATTCGGAGGAGGAACCCGCCTTGCAATGCCGAAGACAATATGCGCGCCGGACTCGTCATCATTGAAGCCTGGTTCAGGGGCTACTGAGGGAGTCCTGGACTAAGGGGTGTCCGGATAGCCAGACTATTATCATCGGCCGGACTCCAAGACTATGAAGATACAAGATTGAAGACTTCGTCCCGTGTCCGGATGGGACTTTCCTTGGCGTGGAAGGCAAGCTTGGCGATACGGATATGTAGATCTCCTACCATTGTAACCGACTCTGTGTAACCCTAGCCCTCTCCGGTGTCTATATAAACCGGATGGCTTTAGTCTGTAGGACGAGCAACAATCATACCATAGGCTAGCTTCTAGGGTTTAGTGTCACATCCCTAGCTGCTGGTAGTGCTCTAGGCTAGCTTCATGTGTGCATCATGTCTATATTTTCGAAACTTGAACTGAGGAATTTTGGAAGCCTCAAAAACTTAAATAAAAGAGGGGCAAAAAACCCTAGAAATCTCATTCATTGCTCCAAAATGCTCTTCTCAGATGTTTAATATTTTTGGCAAGGGTTTTGATCCAAACCAAAAATAATGAACATTTTAAAAGGATTTATTTTGGGACTTTGAATTTAAATCATTAGCTATTTGAATTTGAATTATATTCATATAATTAGAATATAATTTCAAATACCCCTGAAATATTTTATAAGCTTTTGGAAAAGTCCATCTAGCAAAATAAAAATATTCAGAGGAGTTTTTGGCATTGTTTGAATTATTTTAAAATTCAAACAGTGGCAAAAGAATTAAATAAAAGAAAACAGAACAGAATTAAATAAAACAGAGCAGAGAAAGTTACCTTGGCCTTACCCGTGCAGCCCACCAGAGCTGGCCCAGCTCCAGCTGGCCCGGCCCAGCCCCCACCTCCCTTCCCCCTTGTCCTCTCTTCCTCTGCCAGTCAGGCAGAGCGAGGCGTGGCGCGCGCCCGAAGAGCTTCCGGCACCTCCTGCTTAACCTGCTCGCCGCTGGAGGCACCCGAGGAGCCCCACGCATCCCCCCCTCCGTTCCCCACGACCCTCTCCTCCTCCCGTAGCTCTCCCCTCGCTCCTCCCTCCCCCTGCTCTCTCTCCCTCACGCGCCCGACGGAGCCATCCCCGCCCGACGCCGTTTACCTGGGGCCACAGCCACCCCCTCGCTCCCACTATGGCATCCCTGAGCTCCGCCCGGGACCCCGTGGAGCTACACACGTGACGCACGCGACCAGAGGAGGCCGCAGTCGACCGGGACGCGTCGTCGTCTTCATCTCCGGTGCCTGGAGATCGCCTGTCCGTCAATTCGCCGTTGCAGAGGCTTCCCCGAGCCCACCGAGCTTCTCTCCCGACCCCTCGTGAGCCCCTGTCCATTTCCCCTCTCTCCCCGTGCCGTCCGTTGCCTTCTAACCGCCCCGACTGTCGGAGCCGACAGTTCCTCGCTGCCGGCAATGTCGCAGACGTGTGCTAGAGCCACCGTAGCTAACTCCCGAGCACGGCAACGTGCTCAGTACCCTTCCAGGAGCCGAGACGCGCCCACCCGTGCGACCTGCCGTGCCCCCTAGCGCCAACCCGCACCAACCCCAGCTCCGGCCGCGCGCCGCGAGCTCGATTCCGGCGAGCCCGTTCGACCTCAGCCCCTCCCGCTTACCTAGATGATGCGGCTGAGCGCCAGCTACGCGTAGATGATCGCTGCGCTGTTTGGTCGCCGAAGGAGGATTTCCGACCCCCTCCGCCGTCTCTGGCCCGCCGGCGACAAGCCGCGGGTCAACTCCGGCGGGTTTGACCGGGGTTTGACCCCCTGACAGGTGGGCCAGCCCCCTGTTAATTAGTTTAGTTTATTTTAATTTATTTAGCCACTGTTTCACTGCCATGTGGGCCCGAGGCCCTGCTAATTGGTTTAGGTACTAATTAAATTTTAGCTAACCCACTGACCCGCTGACTGTGGGCCCCAGCCCTTCTAATTACGTTAGTTAAGAATTAACTAAACCCTGTTTAGTTCATGTGTCACTGACGTGTGGTCCCCACACGTCAGGTTTGACCGGACCAGCCCAGTTGACCCTGCTGACGTCACTGTGACGTGGGGCTGACGCAATAAGTATTTTCTGGATTTAAAAATATTCAGGAAATTCTAGAAAATAGCTAAAACTTCAATAAATCATAGAAATTCAACCATAACTCCAAATTAAATAATTTATATATGAAAAATTATCAGAAAAATCAAGGAATCCATCTGTACCATTTTCATGCATGTTAGAACAACTTATCACTACTGTTTAGGACAAATGAAGTGAATGGCATTTAAATAATCACATATGGGGTTTGAATTTGAATCTCGTATTCAAACCAAACCCATTTAATCTGTTGCTAGTTGCATTAGCTCAAAACACATTCATATTGCCATGTCATGATCATGCATCATATTGTGCATTGCATTGATTGTGTTCCTTTCTGTGTTGCCGGTATTTGTCCCCTCTCGATAGACGTGATACCGATGATGTGATCGTTGACACTGATGAAGACTCAATGTTATCTTCAGAAGTGCCAGGCAAGCAAAACCCCCTTGTTCATTCCGATAAAATCCCACTCTCTCGCTCCTGCTCTCTTTTACTGCATTAGGACAACAACGATTCATCTGTTACTTGCTGCGGTAGCTGAACCCCTTTATCCTTTGCATGACCTGTCATTGCCACAGTAAATAGATGAAACCCACTAGCATGAGTAGGAGTTGTTTGAGCCCTGTTGTGCCTACTCATTCATGTTTGTTGTCATGCCTGCTACTGCTTAGAGTTGAGTCAGGTCTGATTCATCGGGGATGAATCAGAGGCGTGTGAACATGTCCTACTGTGTGTGAGCTAAGTGTGTGAACACGATTTGGTAAAGGTAGCGGTGAGAGGCCATGTAGGAGTACATGGTGGGTTGTCTCATTGCAGCCGTCCTCAGGAACTGAGTTCTGTGTTTGTGATCCATGACCAGTTACTACCACACATTGGGCTCCGGGCGCTCCAAGCCCTCTCGACTTATTAATCAACTTGATCTCTGTCCAGGAGTTGCAACTAGTTTCTGGTGTTTGTAGGTAGTGTTAGTAGTCTACCAAGTGGCACCCGGTAAAGGTGGGCTTGGGACAGACTAGGCACAGTGGCCCGGTGTACCAAGTGGCACCCGGTTGGTGGGCTTGGGAACCCTGCACACATCGTTTGGGGCCGTAAGCGACACCCCGGCCGGATCTCCTTGCGGATGGAACCCGAATAGGCGATAAACCTAGACTAGAGACTTGTTTGGTTAGTCAGGTCGTGGCCGACTCCCTCGCCCGGTTTCCGCTTGAAGGTTGCCGAGGTACATGACATGTACAGGGCGGTAAGTGGCGAGAGCGTGTGTGAAGAAGTACACCCCTGCAGGGTTAACATCATCTATTCGAATAGCCGGATTCCTCGGATATGGAAACTTGGACCCCTTGTACAGTTCATAGACAAGTGAAAGTGGATACTCTAAAACACGCAAGATAAGCGTGAGTGCTATGGATGGCGTTCTCGTAGGGAGACGGGAGCGGATCCATAGTGGTGTATTGATATGGTGAATATGTGGACTCGTGTGCGCCACCTCAAAAGAGTTACTCGCAGTCGTAGTTTAGGATAGCCACCGAGTCAAAGCTGGCTTGCTGCAGTTAAACCCCACCACCCCTTTGTTGATAATGATGCACATGTAGATAGTTCTGATGTAAGTCTTGCTGGGTACATTTGTACTCACGTTTGCCTATTTATGTTTTTTGCAGAGAGACTTCGGTCTCGCTAGTAGTTCCGCGTGGACTTCGACGTTTAGCTTGTTACCTCAGCTACGATCTTGTGCCCTCGGCAAGATCTGATAAATAGTCAGGCTTCTCAGCCCTTTTCATTTATAGATGTCTGTACTCAGACATGATAGCTTCCGCTTGTGCTTTGACTTGTATGCTCTGATTGTTGGGTCATGAGACCCATGTTTGTAATATCTCGCTCCTCGGAGCCTATTGAATAATTACTTGAGTTGTAGAGTCATGTTGTGATGCCATGTTGTATCTGCACATATCGAGCATATTGTGTGTATGTTGTTGAAATGCTTGGTATGTGTGGGATCTGACTATCTAGTTGTTTATCCTTAGTAGCCTCTCTTACCGGGAAATGTCTCCTAGTGTTTCCACTGAGCCATGGTAGCTTGCTACTGCTCCGGAACACTTAGGCTGGCCGGCATGTGTCCTTCTTTGTTCCTGTGCCTGTCCCTTCGGGGAAATGTCACGCGATGAATACCGGAGTCCTGTTAGCCCGCTACAGCCCGGTTCACCGGAGTCCTGCTAGCCCAGTGCTACAGCCCGGATTTACTCGCTGATGACCGACACGTTCGATGTTGGGTCATGGATGCCTGTCCCTGTAAGTTTGTGCCACTTTGGGTTTACGACTAGCCATGTCAGCCCGGGCTCCTTACCATATGGATGCTAGCGACACTATCATATACGTGTGCCAAAAGACGCAAACGGTCCCGGGCAAAGGTAAGGCGACACCCGTGGGAATACCGTGCGTGAGGCCGCAAAGTGATATGGGGTGTTACATGCTAGATCGATGTGGCATTGAGTCGGGGTCCTGACAGCGTTGGTATCAGAGCTTGACTGCCTGTAGGATTACCAAGCCAAACTGGTCGAAGTTGAGTCTAGAAATTCTTTAGTTATATAAGGGAATTGATTGTGGGATGGAACGTAAGGCTCTTTTTACTCCTTATACCTTATGCCTTCTGATCTGAGTCATCTTATCTTTCCTGCGGGGATTAAGAACTAGGCTATCTCTTCTTTCTATCAGGATCACGTGTTACTAATCCGTAGACTTATAGATTGTTGGATTAAGCCTCAGTTCAGTTCTACTACTTCCGTATGTTAACTGTTGATCTCGAAACCTTGATATTGTGCTTCTGAGTGGTTATGCCACCATTTTTGTGAATGTCTCAAATCTTTTCTGAGCATTTACAGCCGTTATGCTGTCCGAGTCATCCCAGGTTTCTAAGTAGTCTGATGCATTTGCAAATCCTTCCTCCCGTTTCAATGTTCCATGGCCAGATTAACCACACTAATCAGTGAGTTGAGGTACTCCGTTACCTTGACATATATGTTGGAGCTATTATTATGACCCTAGGTGTCTTAGGGGATCATCTAGTAATTTAGCCATGATTTGTGTTCCCAGTGTGATGATTCTGGCCATCATTCTCGAAAGCATCCCGTGATGCTACTTAGTAGTAGGTATTCTATTCCTGGGTTCTTGAACCCGAGATTCACTCTACTTACTTCATGTTGATAGTAATTGCTAGCGCCTTTAGGATATTAGTAACCTTTGCGATAGTCCTCGAAGTCCGTGGTATATCTTCTTCCAAATACCATGAACCACTTACGGCAAAAGTTTGTTGGATCAAAAAATCACAATTAGAGTACTCTTGAGGAGTTCTCCATTCATAAATCGTGACTCTGCCAGTTCTACCTTTCTGCATGGGTTATCCAGAAGAATTATGTTGAACTTGGTTCGACATACTAATCTATGCATCCACAACTCAGAAAATTATATGTTCCTTTGAGTTGTTCTCTTTAGTTGCATTCCGACCCTCGTCTATCAATTGATAGTCAAGAGTATGCGTGCGTTCGTTTATCGATGCTTATTACTCTTGTGGTCCGTCAAGCCATTCTATCGCAGAATGACTAGGAGAAACAAACTCCAGTACCTCTTCCATATCCAGGATTGGGTCAAAGAAGTTGTGCTCCGCAGATCAAATTGCTAATCCAGCTTTTGTTCTGTTCTACCTTGGAGTATTACCATCTTTATATCGGGATTGTTATAGAAATTGCACACCATCCTATGAACTCTTGGTACAGTGATACTTCTTGCCATCATTAGTCATTCCTCGGTCTTCGTGTTGATGCAACCGGAATGAATTGTGATGTGTGAAATCAATACGCCTAGCAACCTCGTTGCTGGGTAGTTAAAGGACAATAATTTCATTCTTAGTGTGTTGGTTTTTGAATCACCATTCTAAGATTGATCGTGCTACCTAGTCCTTATCTCCTGGTGCACCCTTTGATTGATGAGTAGGATTTTGTCAAGTCCTCGCTCATTTGATCATATCATCTTGCCCTGAAAAGCAAGATTGTTCTTGAGCTTAGTAACATACCGGTGGTTCGTGATTTCCGAAGATCTTCTCGGAAGTATTACCAGGTTGTCACCAGACCGCTATGTTGAGCTCGTGATCAAGTTGGTTTCTTGTGAACCACCTTCTGTCCAAGAATCGGTGTTAGATATCCCTGAGCTAGTTGGTTAAGCTAAACGAGAACTTGGAGGGTTGGAAGATAAAAGCTTGCCTGACTTAGTTCGTTCCAAAGGGATATTCTTGTGTAGTGTGTATTGAAGAAAGATGATATCTTCATCGATTGGTCCCTGTGATCAGTTGCTGGACCTATTGTCTTATCAATCCTTTGATTGGAGTGTGGGCTATCGTCAAATCAAGTCAGAACCAACGATGTTCGTAATGTTGTCTTACTCATGGTTGATCCCTCGAGCATACACCATTATATCTTTTGGGTCTGATCAATGCTATCACCGTGTTCACATGATGGTGGAAGTCCAGTGATATGGAAATTCCGATGAGTTGTTGTTGAGCCATTGACAACATCCTTATCTCCTCCATGATGTTGTTGAACATTAAGTTAGTGTTGGAAACTTTTGAAAGCATTTTCTTCATGCTAGCTCATGAAGTACTTGTTTGATGAAAGGAGTGACTTCCTTTGATTCACGTGCATTTTGATGTAAGTTGTCGTCGTGAATTCGAGAAAGTTTGTTTTTGCTCCTTTGGAATCATCCCAAGTCGGTCATGCACGTGCGAAGTATTCTATGGTCTGATAGACTGATCATCTTCATTCCATATGTATATCCTAGCACACCAAGCCACTGATTGACTTGTTCAAGGAAAAGAAGTCTATGCTTGGGATCTAATCCATGGACTTGCGTAAAGACTTCGATATCCTCGATGATGGCTCCCAACCAGAACTCGGTAGTGTTTTATTGTAAGACTACCATGTGGGCATGCTTGTCTGGAACAACGTGTTCACATGTTTGTAGCAGAACCAGCTCATGTTTTGGAGCTTGCTATCGTAGTTCATTTCCCGAGAATCTCGCAACGTCATCTCGTCGATTTGTGTTGCAAACTTTCATTTTTCTTCCTAGACTCGATGAGTCTGGAATATCCTGACACCAACCAGATCTGAGTCTCAGGCAGATATGATGGTTGGAATATTTCCCAAGAACTATAATATTGGTCCCTCGATAACCGGTAAAGTGGATGTCGTGGCCAACACACCCAGCCGGAAGACCTATTATTGTAGTATCTTGTTTGAGGAAGTTGGCCACCTCCCCATAAGGATTTCATAGGATTTACCTCCGTAACTGTTCCTTATGGATTCTATTGCTCCCGAAGTCCGACCTTTACTTGATGTTCTAGTTATCAAACCATATCTATGAATGGGTTACACTAGCACATCAAGGAGAACATTAGAAGCGGAGTGCTAAATGTCTCTCGGTCGATCATCCAGATTTTGTTTCCTTGGCCTCGCTAGGGTGAAATCTGAGTTGATGTTATCTTCCTATGCATCTGCATCGTCCATCGTTATTCATCATGGTGGTATGTTGTGTTGCCAGGATCCTTGACACGGATGTTGGTAAAACCTTGATGAATATGGAAATGCTCAAGTTCTTGAGAGCACGCACAAGCGCTAGGTGTTATCATCGGCACTAACTGGGTTGCTCTCAGTTTCCTCGGCAATGCTATGATCTTTTCAAACAGTGAATTCACTCTCTGTTGTTGGGTTCTTCCCCAGTTACCAGAATCATTCCCAGCATTTGCATTTTGTTCCCAGCTTGCACCGCCAATGTGCCATTCTACCATGGGTCTCTTCCATTTCCGGTGATAAGCAAATTCATCCATTACGTTGTCTTCAACAAGGTAATCCACATCATCCAAGTCCGAGTATGCCATTCTACCGACCCCGCCAATCGATTGCTGTGATTTGCCTTAGGCTGATATAGAGAGTCTCAATGATCTCTATATCAAAGGTAATTCTTTTTGCCACTTAAGATAATAATCTACGAATCACCCTTCTCCAGGATGTTTCATCGTGGTGTCATGGCAATTCAACTCCTCGCTACGTTGACAACCGATCGCCACATTCTTAAGTCTGGAATTGTTGTCTACCTAGTGAACCTCGTCACCTGCTCCACTCCATCCCTCTAGAGGTATGCTTCGTCTCTCAGCTCGAGAGATGTTGCTATGTCACATTCCGGGAGTTAATCCTGAGTTGTTCGACCTTCGAGAAGACCGATCCTTCCAGAGTTTTCCTTTCCTCTTCTTGCCATGATTAGCTGGAATTCTCAGAGCAAGACGACAAGACAAAGATGGTGTTCAAATCAACGTTCATTTGATGTGCAACCTGGATCGTGAAGATTGTACTAGTTTGCATTTCCCCTTCATCCTACCCTACGCTTGAATCTCGAGACGAGATTCTTGTTTAGTGGGGGTGAGTTGTCACATCCCTAGCTTCTGGTAATGCTCTAGGCTAGGTTCGTGTGTGCATCATGTTTAAATTCTGAAAATTTGAACTGAGGGAAATTGGAAGCCTCAAAACCCTAAATAAAAGAGGGGCAAGAAACCCTAAAATTGCAATCAGTAAATCCAAAATGCCCTAGAAATAGCTCTGACAATTTTGGCAAGAGTTATAAATCAAACCAAAATTTTGGGACATTTCTAAGGAATTATTGGGCTCTGATTTTAAATCAATATTTATTTGAATTTGGAGTTATATTCATAATATATAATGAATATATTTCAAAATGACCTGAGATATTTTATAAGCTTTTGGAAAAGTCCATCTAGCAAAATAAAAATATTCAGAGGAGTTTTGGCATTGTTTGAATTATTTTAAAATTCAAACAGTGGCAAAAGAATTAAATAAAAGAAAACAGAACAGAATTAAATAAAACAGAGCAGAAAGTTACCTGGCCTTACCCGTGCAGCCCACCAGAGCTGGCCCAGCTCCATCTGGCCGGCCCAGCCCACCTCCTTCCCCCCTTGTCCTCTTCTTCCTCTGCCAGTAGGCAGAGGCGAGGCGTGGCGCGCGCCCGAAGAGCTCCGGCCACCTCCTGCTTACCTGCTCGCCGCTGGAGGCACCCGAGGGAGCCACACTCCCCCCTCGTTCCCCACGACCTCTCTCACTCTCCCGTAGCTCTCCCTCGCTCCTCCCTCTCCTCTGCTCTCTCTCCCTCACGCGCCCGAGCGGAGCCCATCGCCGCCGACGCCGTTTACCGGGGCCACAGCCACCCCCTCGCTCCCACTATGCATCCCTGAGCTCCGCCCTGACCCCGTGGAGCTACACACGTGACGCACGCGACCAGAGGAGGCCGCAGTCGACCGGAGCGTCGTCGTCTTCATCTCCGGTGCCCGGAGATCGCCGTCGTCAATTCGCCGTTGCAGAGGCTTCCCCGAGCCCACCGAGCTTCTCTCCCGACCCCTCGTGAGCCCCTGTCCATTTCCCCTCTCTCCCCGTGCCCGTCCGTGCCTTCTAACCGCCCCGACTGTCGGAGCCGACAGTTCCTCGCCGCCGGCGATGTCGCAGACGGTGCTAGAGCCACCGTAGCTAACTTCCGAGCACGGCAACGTGCTCAGTACCCTTCCAGGAGCCGAGCGCGCCCACCCGTGCGACCTGCCGTGCCCCCTAGCGCCAACCCGCACCAACCCCGAGCTCCGGCCGCCGCCGCGAGCTCGATTCCGGCGAGCCCGTTCGACCTCAGCCCCTCCCGCTTGCCTAGATGGATGCGGCTGAGCGCCAGCTACGCGTAGATGATCGCTGCCGCTGTTTTGGTCGCCGGAGGAGGATTTCCGACCCCCTCCGCCGTCTCTGGCCCCGCCGGCGACAAGCCGCGGGTCAACTCCGGCGGGTTTGACCCGGGGTTTGACCCCCTGACGTGTGGGCCCAGGCACCTGCTAGATTAGTGTTAGATTAGTTAGCGCTAATTAACCTAGCTAATTAGATAGGCCACTGACATGCGGGCCCCGCCCGGCTAACTAAGTTAGTTAGGGCTAACTAACCTGGTTAGTTGACTGGGTCACTGACCAGTGGACCCCACTGGTCAGGTTTGACCTGGTCAACGCCTTTGACCTGCTGACGTCACTAATACGTCATGCTGACGCAGTATTTGTTTCTGGAATTAAAATAAATTAGGAAATGATTTAATAATTCCAGAATATATTCTAAACTTCAATAAATCATAGAAAATTAACCGTAACTCCAAATTAAATAATTTATATATGAAAAATTATCAGAAAAATTCAAGGAATCCATCTGTACCATTTTCATGCATGTTAGAACAACTTATAGCTGCTGTTTAGCACAAATCAATTAAAGGGCATTTATTTAATCACATATGGAGTTTGAATTTGAATTTTATATTCAAACCAACTTCATTTAATCTGTTGCTAGTTGCATTAGCTCAAAACACATTCATATTGCCATGTCATGAGCATGCATCATATTGTGCATTGCATTGATTGTGTTCCTTTCTGTGTTGCCGGTATTTGTCCCCTCTCGATAGACGTGATACCGATGATGTGATCGTTGACACTGATGAAGACTCAATGTTATCTTCAGAAGTGCCAGGCAAGCAAAACCCCCTTGTTCATTCCGATAAAATCCCACTCTCTCGCTCCTGCTCTCTTTTACTGCATTAGGACAACACCGATTCATCTGTTACTTGCTGCGGTAGCTGAACCCCTTTATCCTTTGCATGACCTGTCATTGCCACAGTAAATAGATAAAACCCACTAGCATGAGTAGGAGTTGTTTGAGCCCTGTTGTGCCTACTCATTCATGTTTGTTGTCATGCTTGCTACTGCTTAGAGTTGAGTCAGGTCTGATTCATCGGGGATGAATCAGAGGCGTGTGAACATGTCCTACTGTGTGTGAGCTAAGTGTGTGAACACGATTTGGTAAAGGTAGCGGTGAGAGGCCATGTAGGAGTACATGGTGGGTTGTCTCATTGCAGTCGTCCTCAGGAACTGAGTTCTGTGTTTGTGATCCATGATCAGTTACTACCACACATTGGGCTCCGGGCGCTCCAAGCCCTCTCGACTTATTAATCAACTTGATCTCTGTCCAGGAGTTGCAACTAGTTTCTGGTGTTTGTAGGTAGTGTTAGTAGTCTACCAAGTGGCACCCGGTACAGGTGGGCTTGGGACAGACTAGGCACAGTGGCCCGGTGTACCAAGTGGCACCCCGGTTGGTGGGCTTGGGAACCCTGCACACATCGTTTGGGGCCGTAAGCGACACCCTGGCCGGATCTCCTTGCGGATGGAACCCGAATAGGCGATAAACCTGGACTAGAGACTTGTTCGGTTAGTTAGGTCGTGGCCGACTCCCTCGCCCGGTTTCCGCTTGATGGTTGCCGAGGTACATGACGTGTACATGGCGGTAAGTGGCAAGAGCGTGTGTGAAGAAGTACACCCCTGCAGGGTTAACATCATCTATTCGAATAGCCGGATTCCTCGGATATGGAAACTTGGACCCCTTGTACAGTTCATAGACAAGTGAAAGTGGATACTCTAAAACACGCAAGATAAGCATGAGTGCTATGGATGGCGTTCTCGTAGGGAGACGGGAGCGGATCCATAGTGGTGTATTGATATGGTGAATATGTGGACTCGTGTGCGCCACCTCAAAAGAGTTACTCGCAGTCGTAGTTTAGGATAGCCACCGAGTCAAAGCTGGCTTGCTGCAGTTAAACCCCACCACCCCTTTGTTGATAATGATGCATATGTAGATAGTTCTGATGTAAGTCTTGCTGGGTACATTTGTACTCACGTTTGCCTATTTATGTTTTTGCAGAGAGACTTCGGTCTCGCTAGTAGTTCCGCGTGGACTTCGACGTTTAGCTTGTTACCTCAGCTACGATCTTGTGCCCTCGGCAGGATCTGATAAATAGTCAGGCTTCTCAGCCCTTTTCATTTATAGATGTCTGTACTCAGACATGATAGCTTCCGCTTGTGCTTTGACTTGTATGCTCTGATTGTTGGGTCATGAGACCCATGTTTGTAATATCTCGCTCCTCGGAGCCTATTGAATAATTACTTGAGTTGTAGAGTCATGTTGTGATGCCATGTTGTATCTGCACATATCGAGCATATTGTGTGTATGTTGTTGAAATGCTTGGTATGTGTGGGATCTGACTATCTAGTTGTTTATCCTTAGTAGCCTCTCTTACCGGGAAATGTCTCCTAGTGTTTCCACCGAGCCATGGTAGCTTGCTACTGCTCCGGAACACTTAGGCTGGCCGACATGTGTCCTTCTTCGTTCCTGTGTCTGTCCCTTCAGGGAAATGTCACGCGATGAATACCGGAGTCCTGTTAGCCCGCTACAGCCCGGTTCACCGGAGTCCTGCTAGCCCAGTGCTACAGCCCGGATTTACTCGCTGATGACCGACACGTTCGATGTTGGGTCATGGATGCCTGTCCCTGTAAGTTTTGTGCCACTTTGGGTTTACGACTAGCCATGTCAGCCCGGGCTCCTTACCATATGGATGCTAGCGACACTATCATATACGTGTGCCAAAAGACGCAAACGGTCCCGGGCAAAGGTAAGGCGACACCCGTGGGAATACCGTGCGTGAGGCCGCAAAGTGATATGGGGTGTTACATGCTAGATCGATGTGGCATTGAGTCGGGGTCCTGACATTTAGCCTCCTTGATCTCGTGGTAGATCCACTCTTGTAACACACATCATCAATATTAATCAAGCAGGACGTACGATTTTACCTCCATCAAGAGGGCCCGAACCTGGGTAAAACATCGTGTCCCTTGTCTCCTGTTACCATCCGCCTAGGTGCACAGTTCGGGACCCCCTACCCGAGATCCGCCGGTTTTGACACCGACAACCACCTTTTCAATGAAGAACACATGAGGAGGCGCACTGCCCTCCCCACGCCGGCCGCCGGCGAAGATTTGGCGCCATCCCACCTCCCAGTCCTCCATGCGGGTGCCTAGAGCCACAAGGTTATAGGCAACCTCTTTCCCACACCCCAATTGGTTGTTTGCGTCCTCTACATCACCTCTCCTCCATGGCAGCAGCTTTGATCTGGCCATGCATCTCATCCGAAGGCAAGGTGGTTGGGTATGGATCATGTTCTATGGGGCTAGATGAAGCCGGCTGTCGACCTCGATAGCCAGCCCCATTCGTCCAGCCCCAACTGCAAGATCTACGAACGTTCAATCGTTGCATTCATACACCTACATTTCATTCAACATGTATTCTTTCAATTTGGCTGATAGGTGAGATTTGGAGATCAATAGAGATGATAAGCTATTAATTTTGGAATGTACTATAAACAATTCATAGCTTATGTTGCTCAATATTTATGATGCTCGCTTCTTCTTGTGCAATTGCTGGACTGGGATCAACAGACTTGGCATGTGCTTTATAAGAAAAATTAGATTCACATGGGATATCCACCGTTTGAAGATTGGTGTTAATTCTTATTATGATGTTTTAGCCTTATTAAAGGGAGAGTAATGATCCTCGCAAAAAGCAAAGAAATAGGAATGAGCATTCGATTCTTCCATATGTTGCATTTCATTCTTCCATGTTTAGTTATGTCCAACATATGTTACATACACACACTTGACAAGGTTAGTAAAAGTAGTAATTTTTCCTCTGTTTTGTAGGGCTATGACAGAACATGCTATGTGATTCCCTGAGGCAGGATGGATGTACCATGGCAACACCACTATGCTCCTGAAGGTGATCCCTTCAATTCAGCGTTGTAGCACCTGCAGAGCCCCCCTATGATACGTGCTTTAGTCTTGTTATCCTATGCTCTCTTTTATTGGCTTTGCGGCCTGCCTACGATATATTGACTGTGCCATTTTCTGGGATAGCTGGGATGGCGTGTTGAATCATGCAGTATTTTTTCTTCTGTTGTGAGGCTATGCTCATGCTCGTACCTTTTTCTCTCGTATGAAAATAGACATATCATAATCCATTATTCTTCTAGGGTTGCCCGTGCACTGTAATTGGTCCGAACATTGCCCAGGCACTGTTACTATCACATGGTACTAAAAAGCAAATATAAATTTCTACAAGATCCCATAGAGACCAAATTTATTTCAAGCAAAGTATTGTAACCAATATTATTGAAGTTTTACAACTTGACTCATCCGCAATGGACTAAAAACACGGCTAGGAAACCTTCTTCGGGACTAAAACCCAACCACACCCTACTCTATCGCTTTATGGCCAAGTGTACACTCCACATGTAAGAATGAACCACACTACTGGACTAACTGCTTGCATCTTCGTCCTCTTCAACCGCAGCTGCATCCGATAGCCTAGCATGGTACTGCTTGAACCTATTCCTGTATTTCATTTTATTGTAGGGTGAATCAACAAGCACAACAGGTAGCTCTCTTCTTAATTTCTCGATGTAGGCCTGCATGCAAGGATATGTTAGTATCGTTCCATAAGTTTCAAAAAATGACAGAATTTTAGGTGTTACTCTACGTACTTCGTCATATTGCATCCTCAGTTTTACTCCCATAATAATTTGATGTTCTTCAGCATGTACAATGCACAACAAGAACTACTACATTTTATGTTGTTAGATCAGCATTTCAGATATTAACAATCCAAAACAAAAACAAAAGCTAATATTGTTGACTGACGTCTCATCGGATTTTGGCACATTAATGTTCCGTACTGGCCATTGCGTCACGTTAATGTCTTCCCATGCATTGCTTTCTATCCCATTGACTTGCCTCACTGCTATCAGATGTGCTTCCATCCCACGTACCTGCAAGCCCAATGGGATGAGAAGTTGCCTACGACTAATACTTACATACGATGTTAAATCCTTTGTTATAATTAAATATGTTGAAATTTTCATCACGTTATTTACTTCTTTGGGTACCATATAGTGGAAAAGTGAATCAAGAACCTGAATCTCCTTCCTTCTGGGGTTTACAACCACAAGTAACCAGTGGACATTTAAACTGTTCGTAGGTAGGAAAACCTGGAGTGCACAGATAATTAGATCAACGTCTATAGTAATAAAAAATCTGTTCTACATCAGGTTAAAATACCATATCATGTTTCAGGTAGCTGGTGCCTTGTGTTGTTCCAGGAATACCTGCCAAAGCATCCTCGTAGCACTCCTCTATCCTACCATCTCTTTCGAGCTTAGCGACGCCGGCCACCCTCTCAATGTAAACCAGTTGGCCGTCCCTTGTGTCAATTGGTTCATCATGATGCATGAGCTGGATCGCAGCATCAACCACCTACAACAATAATCAAGTTAATTGTATTGTACAAAAATGAAACTTCATAAACTAACCTGTGAAATATCTTACTTCGTCACCCAACCATACGCCATCTTCAGATTCATCTTTTTGGGTGAGGCATTGCAAATGCTTCGATAGCACACCAATGTCATCAACTAAGACCATTTGTTTTTCATGATTTGTAGTGTTGATCAGTGACGCCACGAAATCCTGTCGAACCACGTCTAGCTGGTCCCTCTGGGTTTCAGGAACTTCTGACCTCTTTTTTAAGTTGCTAGAGCCGATTTTCCTCTTTTTATTTTTCGTGTCCTCAGAATCATTTGTAGACTCTCATGGAGTCTTGTTTTTCCTCTTTTTCTTCTCAGTATTGTACGGAGCATACTCTTCATTCTTAAATAATTGTAATACCACCCTTTTCTTTTTGCCCCCATGATTTGGCGGCGTCGATTCAACCACACTTACTTCTTGTTGCTTTCGAAAGGATTCATCATGGCTGTCATCATGTGTGAAGGCACGGGGCTCTTCAAGCTCTCGTGATCCAATAGCCTTCACAGAGTGCTGCTTACTCCGTCTGTTGAACGGATTCTGTCATACCAAATAAACCGCGTGTTAGCCTTTAGCAGATTCTTGCTCAATTACAGGTTAAATGTGCATCACATGGGAATCTTCAAGGCTTGTGGTGGCTTTGGAATGCATTTGCTTATCCAAACTAGGAGCACCCTGGATATCATCCACCTCTTTCAAAAGCTTATGAATACCACTGAGATCTTGTTTGATTTTTATTTCAGCTCTTTCGAATGCTTCATCGTGAACGTGGAAGATCACATGTTATTTCTGAAATGACAATGATTGTTTCATAATTAAGTTAACATGCGTACGTCAAAATCTTCATCAAGGTTCTTCATGGGGGGCTCCATGCCATCATTTTTTATTCCCCGCTTACAATGGTGCTTAGCAGCGACCTCCGTGACATCATTTTGTTTCCCCTGGTCAGAAGCCTGCTCAAGATTCTCAGCAGAGGCCTCCATTGGGTGTGAAGGTGCCCCGAGGTCAGAAAGATGTATGTCCTCCACTCCTGGAAATATTCCACCGCGTTTTTTCTTTAAAAAAATACATGCTAGTCTGGTGTGTTTTCATAGTAAACTAATTTAGAAAAAACCTTGTACACGTAAATTTCCAATTATATATACTAATCTCATAATTCTAGGCTTACGTTCAATTCTTTGATGAGGTCCTCTGTGAGCTTGCCATTTGTACAAGTATGCCTAAGGCACTCATCCATTTTCTTTTCAAGGGTGCACATCCTATCGACTTGTTCTGCACTGGCCTCCCGCACGAGGGAGGCAACTTCTTGCAAATCAGTCAATACACGTCCGACAAGTACCTTAATCTGAGACTTTGAAACAGTTAGAATCATATAACTTCATACTAGTTGGAATGTTACAATATATATTTGTGCATGATGGATCTCATTTACCTGAGCGCACTCATGCTGGAATGGAAGGCCTCATCGGGTCCTCAACATACTGCAGTTTAGTGTCGTTAGTATGATTTATAATATATATATGTTACATAATCCATGCAATGTGCTGACATTTTACCTCTCCAACTCCTAGTTAATTATTCTGGATTATATTATCAACCTTTTTTGCCTTCTCCTTGCTCCAGTTCTGGATCAGCGGCCTTAACCTTGATTCATACAAGATGCTAGAGTCCAATTGGTGCAGTCTGAACTTCTTGTAGTACATGTCTGCATGACAACAAAAGCAGTTTACAAATATTCTCGTACATTATGTAATGTATGTTAGGTAACTGATAATTGTACTACTACGAATTACCTGCAGCAGTGGGAGATTCCCCTCCAGAATTTCCTCACCATTTACAAAATTCTTCACGCTATCCATAAGATAGTCAAGCATTAGCTGTTCAAGATTTGTGCCCTTTATCGTCTCAACGTTCCTAACAATCCCAATATATTTGTTATCCACATACTCCTCTTTTGTTCGGCATACATATTTGCCTATGGTGTACAAGACAAATGGCCTGCCAAAATTTGGTGTGCTGTCGCCTTTCATCTTGGCTAGCAATCCTTTGAAAGTTATTTTGGTGTCATTACGGTCTTTGAGTTTCTTCCACAACTCCATATTATCACCAAGATTTGAAGGGACGTGCTTCTTCCCATGGCAGGGCATGCCTGTTATATGCGCTACATCTTCTAGTGTGATCCTACATGGTCTCCCATTGATGATAAAGGCATCCTGCTCTGCATCATATGAATTAGCGATGGCCATGCACAATACACGTCTAAGTTTGATGCTAGGTGTCTTGAGAAGTCCACCCAGTCCTATCAACTGGATGTACATCCTTTGCTGTGTGTTTAATCCATTTATGAACTCCTCATATGGCGGCAAAGAAGCATCCTGGATTCAATGGATGTGCAAGTGTGATTAGATTCAGCATGGTATACAATTTAAACACTCATACAGCCGAATACAGCTTATATATACCAACATAAAAATTGTTCTCTACACTACTGCATGAGGTAATTTGTTTACAAGCATGTTGAGTTCCATGAATGTGCAAATACTATCATTACATTTAGCTTGGTTATGTTTGAACGATCATATAAGGTAATCTCCATTGCAAGGCGCTTATCTGAAATAAAATAAAGATTGGAAAATAAAAAACTATCCAACCGTGGTCTCCTCAACTCTAGGCCTAATCATGGTCAGTAGTATGGAATTAAAACATGGGCCATCAATGCCTTCCATAACTCATGCGGAAGGAAAAAAGAAGGCAAGCGCCCGCTGCACTAATTGGCATCAACAAGACTAGACACTAAGATTTAGCCTGGAATTAATCAATGAACTGCCAATCTGGTAGGAAACAAATCCTAGCGCCCTCCCCTAACGCCCCAACTTAATTTGTTTAAAAACATGCTGAGTTACATGAATATGCAAACAACGAGTGGGGTTGCAGCAAGAAATCATGGGAGGAAGATCATGGCACGAAAAATAGCAGCGGCTGCAGCAGGAGATCGTGGGGAGTTACTAGAGGATTCATGTTTGGCTCCGTCGTTCGGTGATGCTGGTTTGGGCGACACAGAAGGACGAACTATGATCTACGAGGTTTCAAAGGATCCCTATATATAGGGATCGTAACAACCCGGGCATATATCCACGTATAGATTTCTTCGGTTGGAGGAAATCAAGGGAGGGGACCCACCTGGTTGAATATTAGGGGGGGGGGGCATGGAGAGTTTAGCAAAGGTAAGTTACGGTGTAAAAAAACTAAGGTAAGTTGCTAAACAACACGTAGGTCTCATGAGAATCACGATCGTCAAAAAGATATAGTTCCCATTTCTTTGAAAATCAGCCAAAAGAACTGGACCGCTTTTATTACTGGTTACAAGTAAATTACTGGACCTCTTTTAGGATGAAAACTGGTTCTAAAGTCAACTAGGATTGAGTGTTCACACGTGAAGTATTTTACTCTCTCTTGTGAAGCTATTTTATTGCCCATCCGATCTTGCATGCTCAAGCTCATACCTTTTTTCCTTGTATATGTGAGACCAAATTTTGTTGATAATACCGAATCATGTCTAGTGTTGCTCAAGATGGCATGACACCATGGTTTTCACTTCGGTGAGATTTCGATGAAATAACTGAATTTCATTCGTTTCAGCACTCACTGCAATATTTGCCTTTCGGCCAAAATATTTCAACCTCACTGAATTTCGGCCAAAATATTTCAACCTCACTGAATTTCGGCCAAAATATTTCAGCACTTGCTGAAATTTTTCTGAAACTTCTAACTAGCGATGTTAAAAAAATTCTGAAACTTCTAACTAGCAATGTAATTGTTCTGAATCTTGTCCAGAATCCGACGAAACTTAAATATAAATTTAAGAATTCAGTTAACCTTCCTAAGCTTCAAAAGTTCTGGTTGTAAAAAGCAAATATATGTTTCATCGTCTCCCATGCAGACCAAATTTATTTGAAGAATAGTATTTGGAACCAGTACTGTGAAGTATTACAACTTGATTAATCCGCTAGACTAAGAACATGGCTAGGAAACCTTCTTCTGGACTAAAACCAAACGACACCCTACTCTACCGCTTCATAACCAAGTGTACACTCCATATCTAAGAATCAACCACTGCTGGACTAAATGCTTGCATCTTCATGATCTTCAATCGCAGCTACATCCGATAGGCTAGCATTGTACGTCTTTAGCCTTTTCATGGACTTCAATTTGTTGTAGGGCGAATTAAGAAGGACAACAGACATCTCTCTTCTATAATTGTTGATGTATGCCTGCATGGGAGGATATGTTAGTATCGTTCCATATGTTTATAAAATTGACAGAATTTTAGGTGTTACTCTACGTACTTGGTCATAATGCAGCGTAAGATCTTCTCCCGTAAAGAATTCGATGTTCTTCAGCATGTAGAGTGCACACGAAGAACTACAACAATTAATTCTGTTAGCATCATTTCACGTATTAACATAGAAAAACATAATTAGAAGCTAATACTGTTGACTGACTTGTCATCTTGTCTTGGCACAGGAACATGCTTTACTGTCCATTGGGTCATGTTAATGTCTTGCCATGCATGGCTTTGTGGTCCATTGATTTGCAGCGATGCTCTCAGATGGGCTTCCACCCCACGTATCTGCCAAAGTCCATGGTATGAGAACTTTCTCACAGTTCATGGTTAGGTATGATGCTAAATCCTGTGTTATATTGAAAGACGTTTAAGATATTTCTCGTGAACCACTTGTGTGCATACTACGTAGCTGAAAAGTGAATCAAGAATCTGAATCTCCCTCCTTCTGGGGTTTACGACCACAAGGAACCAGTGGGCGTTCGCCATGTTCGTAGGTAGGAAAACCTGGACAAAAAAGATGATCACATCAACATGCTTAATAATTAGAAAAATAAATGGGTTTGTGTCATGGTGAGATGGTACCAGATCATGTCTGAGGTAGTTGTCTCGTTTTGTTGTTCCATGACTGTCCGCCAAAGCGACCTCGTGGCAGTTCTCTACCTTACCATCTCTTTCGAGCATAGCAACGCTGGCCACCCTCTCAATGTAAACCAGTTGCCCATCCCTTATGTCCTTAGGATGATCATGACGCATGATCTGAATCACAACATCAACCAACTAAAACAAAATTCAAGTTAATTGTACTGTGCAAAAGAAAATTGATAAACTAATTTGGAAAATATCTTACTTCGTCACCCAACCATTTGTCATCTTCGCCTACATCTGTCATGGTGAGGCATTGCAAATGCTTCTGTAGCAAAACAATGTCATCAGTTACCACCAATTGTTTATCAAGATCTGAGGTGTTGACAATTTCGGCCACGTAAATCTATCGAAACTTGTCAAGGTCGGTCTCCAGCCTCGAAGCACCTGTGTCTATATCTTTTAAATTGCTTGCACGGTTTTTCCTCTTTGTATTCTTTGTGTCCTTGGAATCGTTGGTAGACTCCGATGGAGTCCTATTTTTCTTTCTCTTTTTATCACTATCGTACAGAACATAATCTTGATTGCACAATAATAAAGATGCCACTCTTTTTCGGCTGCTCGCATGAGTTGGTAGCATGGAATCAACCACACTATCTTGTCGCTGCTTTGCTAAAGAGTCATCATGGTTTTCCTCATCAACTGGGAAGACATGGGGCTCTTCTGGCTCCCTTATTCCCTTAGCCTTGGTAGACAGGTTGTTCTTTTGGTACCTACCTCTCCCCCACCGCAATACTGACATCTTCATCATCTTGATTTCTTCTTTCTTCAGCCTTTCGCACATTCTCATTGTGCCTTAAATTCAGAGGATCCTGTGATTCGAAAATAAAGCACTTGTTATCTTGAAATCTGCGTGAAATAAAAAAACAAAACCAGTTAACTGTAAAATGTGCATCACCAGGAAATCTTCAAGGCTTGTGGTGGCTTTGGAATGCTTTCGCGAATCCAAACTTGGAGCACCCTGCGAAGCATCCAGCTCATTATAAAGCTGTGAAACATTCTTGAGACTCTCCTTGCAAGCTGAGCAACAACTCTATCTTCTTCGTCCGGAACGTGGAAGATCATATGTTAGCTACGAATCTGCGTTAACTTAAAACAAAATCAGTTAGATGTAAAATGTGTAGCACCATTAAATCTTCAAGGCTAATGGTGGTTTTTGAATGCTTTCGCGATTGCAAACTAGGAGCAGGCTGCAAATCTTCAGCTACATTCTTCATGGGGGCATCCATGTAATCTTTTTGTATTCCCTTAGCAGAAATGCCTTTGGAATGACCTCCGTGTCATTTTTTTGTTTTTGCTGGTGAGTAGTATTCTCTCCTGGGACCTCCATTGGGTCCGCAGGTACTCCCAGGTCAGATAGCTGTATGTCCTCGACTCCTGGGCGATCAACATCAAATATTCCATAGTGGTGGTTCTTTAAAAAAATGTGTTAGTGTGGAGAGTATTGATAGTAAAATTATTTATAGAAACTCTTAATGGTACACTTACATTGAATTCTGTGATGAGGTCGTCCGTGTGTCTGCCGTTCACAAGGGTACGCCTAAGTCACTCGTCCATTTTTTTTCAAGGGTGCACATCCTATCAAATTGTTGTGCACTGGCCTCCCGCACAATGGAGGCAACTTCTTTCAAATCAGCCAATAGACGACCCATGAGTGCCTTATCCTACAAATTACAAGCAGTTAGAAGCATATGACTTCGATTGTACTTGCAAAGTTACAATATATATTTGTGCCTGATGTTCATCATTTACCTGACCGTTATTCTTTGGTTTGACCGGCGTCCCAACTGGTGGCGGATTGAAAGGCCGCAGTAGGTCATCGACATGCTGCATGTTAGTGTCGTTAGTATCATTCAAAACATATGGCAGATAATCCAGGCACACAGTACTAACACTTTACCTCTCCAACCCCTATATAATTTTTGTTGATTATGTTGCCAACCTTCTGTGCCTTCTCGTCACTCCAGTTTTGGATCAGCGGCCTTAACCTTGATGCATACGAGAAGCTAGAGCCCAATTGGCTCACCCTCCACTTCTCGTAGTACCACATATCCATTACAACAAAAACAGCTTAGAATTTTTTCCATAAAATTAAATGTATGGTATGTTAATAATGATTGTATTACCTACAACAGTGGTAGGTTGAAAGTGCGTTATATCGACTAGAGGGGGGGGGGGGTGAATAGGCAATTTTTATGAATTCTTCACTGAGGAATTTGCTGGTGAGGAAATTCCTAACTGAAGAACTACTTGCAGCGGAATAAGTACTCAGAAGTAAACATAACAGAACACAAGCATAGTCATCATGATGAAATGAAGACAAGCACAGAGTACAGAAAGCGTAAACACATGATAATACAAGAAAGAAGATGGACAGACTGAAGAAATTGAACTGAGGAAATTGAGAAAGTCTTCAGTCAAAGTCTTCAAATAGATATGAACAGGCACATAACAACAGACATGAGGAAATGGAAGAGTTGAGGAAATAGAACCAGTAAGCTCGGTGAAGACAATGATTTGGTAGACCATCTCTAACTGCTGTCTCAGTTGTACATCTGGTTGGAGCGGCTGAGTATTTAAACTCGAGGACACCCAGTCCCGGACACACAGTCCTCACCGTATTCTCCTTGAGCTAAGGTCAAACAGACCTCGCCCAATCACTCGTGGTAAGTCTTCAGGTGACTTCCGAACCTTCACAAACTTGGTCACTCGGCGATCCACAATTCCTCTTGGATGCTCTAGACCTTGACGCCTAACCGTCTGGAAGAAGCATAGTCTTCAAAGGAAACAAGCGTCGGATCCACGTAGGATCAAGCTCTTCAGTGATGCTCAATCACTTTGGGTTTGTAGGTGTTGGGTTTGAGTTTTCCTCACTTGATGATTTTTGCTCAAAGTCCTCAGAGGATCGGATGCTCTCAAATGATAAGTGTCAGTTCCTCTTGGAGCATTCAACCAGTTAGTGGTTGAAGGGGGGCAGCTATTTATAGCCTAGGGAGCAGCCCGACATGATAAGACATAAATGCCCTTGTCTGATATGACCGTTAGGTGGGTAGATATTTTGGAACAGCTGGTGCATGGCATAGCAACGGTCGGAATTTTGACTATCAAAATCCTCAGGGCTATCATGTTCCTCACTGTGTAGGTAATTCGCACTGGTGAATTCCTAACTCCTCCGTCAAAACAAATTCCTCAGAGACCAGAAGAACTTCGTCTCTGTCACTGAAGAATATGACTGAACTGTATGAGATTTCCAATGGCTTCACTCGAAGGGATTGGTAGGTGTAGGATTTTGAGTTGAGCATCACATGGAAATTTTTCCTTAGTATTTCCTCGACCCCCTTTAACAGTACGGTGTTTCCTATGACTCAAGAAAGGGAAAATGAAACTACAAAAACAGAAGTCTTCACGCTTCATGTTCCTCGAATGATTGCCAAGTCTTCAAGGTCACACCAATTTCTTCACTTTCAAAGTCTTCAGAAATCCAAAGTCTTCAGTTGAAGAACTTCATTTTTAGGGGTCAACTTTCTCTGTAAATATCAAACTCCTCATAGACTTATAGACCTGTGTACACTCACAAACGCATCAGTCCCTTAACCTATAAGTCTTCAATACACCAAAATCACTAAGGGGCACTAGATGCACTTACAATCTCCCCTTTTTTTGTGATTGATGACAATATAGGTTAAGTTTTCAATGGGGATAAACATATGAAGTGTAAATACTGATATTGAGGAATTTGATTGCAAGATATAGAAGAACTCCCCCTGAAGATGTGCATAGTGAGGAATTTGCTTTTGAAGCAATGCACACTTGAAAAGTATAATCATGGAGATCTCCCCCTATATCTTGTAATTCATACACACATTTGATATATAATATGAAGAATTTGAAATGCATGATGAAATATGGTGACTGATGTAATTCAGCAGACGTGCATTGACATTAATGAGGAATAAGCATGCAGAAGAACACAGTAAAAGTATTAGGCCACCATAGAGTTTAAGATTACAACTCGATCCAACAAAGTCATCAGAAGAACGAGAATTGTATCTTAGCAAAACAAATGCCCATATAGGATAGACGTGCTTGAAGACTAACTCAAATTTCTCCCCCTTTGTTATCGAGTGACCAAAAGGGATGAAACTGAGGACTAACGCCCCTGAAGAATATCAGGATGATGGAGGAGCACCATCGTTGTCAGGGTCTTGAGTCGTTGTAGGGCCTGCTGCAGTGTCGTCCAAGTCTTCATGCTCGTCCGTGGCGCGCGATGAAGAATATGAGCTGGCCACCAAGGAAGGAACCTTGACCTTCTTGAATCTCTTCGGAGGAGGAGCAGACCAGTCAAAGTATTCCTTGAAGACCATTTGCTTCAGATCTTCTTCACCATATAGATGTGAAAGAATAGCCCAGGTGCGATCAAACACTTCATGGAGGTAGTAATGGTTTTTCTTCACTACATTATGTGTAGAAGTCATATTGTGAAGAATAGAACCAAACTGACGCTTAACCCACTTGTGGTTTCGATCCACCTTCTGGTGAAGACTTATCAGCAGTTCACGGTCAGTCATCACACAAGGAGCAGTAGCTTGAGGACTTGACTTGGTAGCATTGGCAGCAGAATCATGAGTGGCAGAGTCATCATTGATGGAGTAAGATGCAGCTTTGCGGAACTGACCATCCAATGGACGAATGCCTTCATCGATAATGGCTGGTGACTTTCCCTTCTCATCAGATGAGGAAATTGTCCGCTTGAGGACTTCAATAGGGGGCAAGTAGCTGAGGTGATTCTAAAAATAGGCCTTGTAGTTGAGTGAAGACCTTGTTCTGAGGAATCTCAAGATCCATGGTGCGTAAGGCTTCAGCTCAAATGGTGAAAGTGCAACATTCGCCAGAGTCCTCATGAAGAAATCATGATAGTTTATGGGGATGCCATGCATGATGTTGAAAAGCATATTCTTCATCATTCCGATAATTTCTTCATCGGATGAGTCATGGCCTTTGATGGGACTCATGGTCTTCGTCAGAATGCGGTAGATGGTTCTTGGCACATAGAGCAATTCCTTCACGAGGAATTTGGTCCTTGGAGCTTGACCCGGCTTCAGCGGCTTCATGAGCAGTTGCATATAGTGAGCAGTGAGTTCAGGCTCATCATACAGACAACGAGCACCGTCAGGTGGAGGACTGATTGGCAAGGCACGAAGCAATTCGGAGGCCGGTGCCTTGTAATGAGTGTTTTCAGTCATCCAGTCCAACACCCACGAGTTGGCGTCAGTAGCATCACCTGTGATATGCAGAGTTGCGTAGAACTGAAGAATAAGCTCTTCATTCCAGTCAACTATCTTAGAGCAGAAGTTGAGCAAGCCTGCATCATGAAGCATGCTGAGGACTTGAGAGAAGCAAGGCATGGATTCCATGTCCATGTGAGGAATGTGCTCGTGGTCGAAGACTTTGTCCTTGTTGAAGAGCACTGAGGAATAGAAGTTGGCCTGGCTGGCAGTCCAGAAACGCTTCCTTTTAAGACGAGCATTGTCATAGGGGTTGAATTCAGTGAAGAACACATGCTCGCCGAAGAAATCATCAGCCTTGAATTTTTGCTTCTTTGAGAAGGGATCCTTTGGCTTGGGCTAAGGAGTGTCAGTCAATTGCATCACTACCTCAGGAACCACAATCTCAGGTTCCTCAGGCTGAGGAATTTCAGGCTCTTCTTCAACTTCAGCATGGGTCTTCATTTCTTCATTGACAATTTCTTCAGCACTAGTGGCTGGAATTTCTTCATGAACACTTGGGGTCGCATGAGGTTCTTCAGATCCCATTTGCACTTCAGTGGCAGCAGGGGACTGAGGAATTGCTTGGAGTGGAGTGAACATTGGAGAGTTGGGGTGCTGACTGTCCCAAAATTCATCATTGAGCACAGGAGTGGTATAGCCAATGTCCACTTCCTCATCTTCTATTTCTTCAACACCTGCCTCTTCAGCAGTGAACTGAGGCATAGGTGAGGAAATGACTGGGGTTGAAGGGATTTCATCCACTTCAATTTCTTCGTCCAACTGCTCTGTCGAAGCAGCATAAATAGTTTCTTCATCAGATTCATCGGGAATCACATAGTCTTCACCAAAAGGAACAAGGTCCTTTGATGGCATGAAGGAGACTGGAACGACATCAATTGGATTGTCAATTGAACTAGTCAGTGGCTTCATCTTCTTCGGAGCTGAAGAATTTGATGAAGTTGACGCCTTACTTTTCTTCACAGCTGCACGCTCTGCAATCTTGGTCTTCTTCGCATCTGATGCAGATGGAAGGATCGGAGTTGGTGTAGGAGCAGGAGGAGAAGAGGACTTTGGTTCATTTTCCTCAGGCACAACTGATGCAGTTGCCCTGACTTGTTCACTTTCTTCAGGCGCACCACTAGTGGATCCCTTGGCAATATCTTCAGCGGCTGGAATGGAGTCATCATCCCTGGCACTCTCATTTTCTTCAGCAGCCTAATTGTCATCAGCGGTGCTAGCATGTTCTTCAGTAGGCTGAGCAGATGCTTCAGCCTGAGTAACTTCAACGTGCATAGGAGGAGCAACACTTGAAGTGAATTTCTTCGTCAGATTGATGAACCGCACCTTGGCCCCCTTCCAATCAGCATGGTAGCGATCAAATTCATCACTCAGTTGTTTGATTTCAACTTGCAAGGCAAGGAGCTGATCAGGAGTGAGAGTGAGGACATTGTCCTTGAGGTAGCGCTGTTTCTTGTACTGCGCTTTCTTCAAGCTTCTACCTTGTTCGAATTTCCATTTTTCTTCCTCAATGAAGGCAGTCAGAACATGACTTTGACCAGGAGTGAGGTTCATCTCTGGCAAAGGCGTGTTAGGGTCCTTGTGCCATAGGTCAATGTAGTCGAGGATCAATTTTGGATCCAACATCAGTGGCACATTGCTGCCTTTGGCTCTAGCGGCCCTGGCTTGCCTGTCTCTAATGATTTCGGCAAGTTCTTCATCATCAGCCTCATCATCATCAGAGGGCACTTGGAAGACGACCTGCTTCTTGTGAGGACTAGGTCGAACGCCTCGACCAACAGTGGCCTTTTTCTTCAGCAGAGAGGGACCAACTGAGGAATTTCAAGCTGCTGAGGAGCTTGCAAATGCTCCTGAGGCAATTGAGAAGCCTTGAGTCCTTTGGCACAAAGCGAGATGCACAGGTGCCGAGGATTTTTTCGGAGCAGCTGAAGACTTTGACGGAGGAGCTGAGGACTTTGAAGGAGCAGTCTGAGGAATTGGCCGTGAGGGCCTTGAAGAATCTTGCCTTGATGGCATAGTAGAGGAGCTTGGCCATGAGGGCATTGAAGGTGAAGCACTGGACTTATGCATAGGCTTCTTATGCATTGCCTTCTTTGGCTGACTAGCAGAGGCCTCAACAGAGGCAGCAGCGGCAGCAGCAGAGTCTGCGTTGAATTTCTTCACTGCTTCCTTTGCTTGCTTGGCCAATTTGGCCTGGCGCTTTGCCCATTCATTTGCATAGTCCTCACCGCGCTTGAGGCTAGTGGGATCTGCCAATTGTCCTGGTGCCAATGGAGGTCTTGAGCATGGAGGGTTGAGCGCGAATTTCTTCATATACTTGGGAGTAACATACCTGTACTCCCTCCATTCTCGTGCCCATCTCCTCTCTATCCTTTGTATGCGCAATTTGTGCTGATTCTTGTCCTCCTTGCCAAACTTGGCTTCATCAGGAGTGCAGTATCCAGCATAAATGTCCTCAGGAATTTCAAACGTAGTATTGACCTCAGGCCTCTTTCCTCCCTTCTGTGGCTTCTTGTCAGCCATTTTCTTCAGCTGAGGAATATGAACAACTGAAGTTTCTGAAGAGGTGTGCAACTTTTCTTCAAGGAACGCTGCAAATGAGTTAAGTTGATGAGAACCTAGTGATTTAGCAGCGGACATTTGTACCTGTGAACAGAGTATAGTTGCGAGGAATTTGGAGAGGTCATATGTGTTCTCAGAAGGTTTTTCAAAAATGAATAGGTTTTGAGGAATTTGACGAGATGAGTCTTGAGGAATTTCACTAAGCGTTCTTTGTCTTAGATTCTAGAGTTGTATAGATTGAAAATCCACACAATTGAGGAATCTTGAAGAAAATCATTGCTTAGAGAAATGAATCAAGAGCAGATGACATGTGGGGTGTTCATGTGTGTGAAGATTTGAAGAATAAACACCTTTGAAGATTTTCAAGAAAACTTGAGAATCAAAGAGGGCAGTAAACGTAACTTTTAATTACCCGAAGTGAAGAACTCGACGAACTGGAAAGAGTAGATGTGAAGTTCGTTTGGTCAGATCTTCCACGCCCTAACTCGGCAGAGGAAGACGACTATGACGGCGGCGGAGTGAAGAAATCCGCAACCGGCGCGAGTACGATGGCGACGAGGTCGAGGCAGTGAAGCTCTTCCTCACTGGCGACAATGAAGTAGCGGCGGCGCTAGGTTTTCGGGAAGCTCGAGCGGGAGAGAGCGTGAGCGAGGTGAAAGTGAAGTGAGGAAGAGACAGGGGTATTTATAGAGGGAGTGAAAAACTGTTCACCCGAGGAAATAGGACGAACGTGCCCCTGGCCCTTCTCATTCGCATGACATGTGTCACCCACGTACTGAGAGGTGACGATCATGTAGGATCGTGGGTGAATAGATAAGTATTGTCATGAGAAGTGGAACGGTTTGAGCGGCAAAGCCAAAAATTTAGATAAGATAAGTTTAAAAATTTCGTTCGCAATTTCTTCAGCTGTCAAGGACACAGTGAAGATTTTGAACGAGTTTCAATTAGAACGCACATGAGGAATTTGTGAATAGACTGGGTTGAGTTTAGCATAGAGGGGGAAGGGTCCGATCACATTCACTTAGCAGAAGAAATCAACTTGAAGAATTAGCAATAAGTGAATGCTGTAGAGGACATAAAACTCATATATATATATATATATATATATATATATATATATTCAAATGAAGAACAACACCGGAAAGAGTGAAGACAATGCAAAGTTGAAGAATTTGAAATACTGAGGAATTTCAAAAAACAAAGAAAAACTCAAATTGAAGATTTTCAATTTTGGGTGGTGGCGTAACCCACCGTATAAGAAAACTGATTTCAGACACCGCGTATAATTGTCGTAGGGCTCTAAGAATCAATTTGTTCATTAATTTCTTCACACTTAGAGGGTTAGTCTTCATTGATTAAAGAAAAACGTTACTTCATGTGTTGCGCATCTAAGTCATCAAGTCAGCATAAGTGTTAGGATGTGTGTCCATTTCAGAGAACATTCAAAGATTCTAGGATATTTAGCTCACACCGCAACTTGCTAAATCTCTTCTCATCCAAGGGATTAGTGAAGATATCGGCCATTTGATCTTCAGTGCTGACGTGGTCGATGGAGATGTCGCCCTTCAAGACATGATCACGAAGAAAATGATGACGAATCTGGATGTGCTTGGTCTTCGAGTGCTGAACTGGGTTATGTGCAATCTTGATGGCACTCTCATTGTCATAGTAGAGAGGCACATTCTTCACGTTGACGCCATAGTCCTTGAGTGTTTGCTTCATCCATTCTAGTTGAGCACAACATGGTCCAGCAGCAATGTACTCAGCTTCTGCAGTGGAGAGCGATACACAATTCTGTTTCTTCGAGGACCAACAGACCAAGGATTGTCCGAGGAAATGACATGTGCCTGATGTTGACTTGCGGTCCATGTGATCACCAGCATAGTCAGAGTCTGAATATCTGATGAGATCAAAAGAAGAGCCCTTGGGATACCATAATCCAAGTGTTGGTGTGTGAGCTAAGTATCGAAGAATATGCTTCATAGCCTTATGGTGTGATTCCTTCGGTGTAGCTTGAAATCGGGCACACATGCAAACACTAAGCATAATATCCAGCCTAGATGCACATAGTTACAATAAAGAGCCAATCATGGAGCGGTATACCTTTTGATCGAAGTCTTTACCATTTTCATCAGTGCACAGATGGCCATTTGTGGGCATTGCAATTTTGACCCCTTTGCAATCTTGCATGCCGAATTTCCTCAATACGTCCTTGAGGTATTTCTCCTGAGATATGAATATCCCATTGTGCTGTTGACGAATTTGAAGACCTAAAAAGAACTTCAATTCTCCCATCATAGACATTTGATATTCTTCACTCATCATATAGGCAAATTCATCACTATATCGTTGGTCAGTACAACCAAAAATGATATCGTCAACATATATTTGGCACACAAACAATTCATCATCATAAGACTTAGTGAAAAGAGTTGGGTCAAGTGAACCGGGTTTGAAGCCTTTCTTCATGAGTAATCCCTTCAAAGTATCATACCACGCCCGAGGGGCTTGCTTGAGGCCATACAGGACCTTGTCGAGCTTGAAGACTTTGTCAGGATTCTTTGGATCTTCAAAACCTGGTGGTTGAGCAACATATACTTCTTCCTCAAGCTTACCATTGAGGAATGCACTTTCACATCCATTTGTTGTAAGATAATATCATGATGGTTAGCATAAGCAAGTAATATGTGAATAGCCTCAAGTCTAGCAACAGGTGCAAAAGTTTCATCGAAGTCAATTCCTTCAACCTGTGTGTAGCCTTGAGCTACAAGCCGTGCCTTATTCCTCACCACAAGGCCATTTTCATCTTGCTTGTTGCGGTAGATCCACTTTGTGCCAATAATGTTGTGCTTGCGAGGATCTGGACGTTTGACCAGTTCCCAGACATTGTTGAGCTCGAACTGATGTAATTCTTCTTGCATAGCTTGAATCCACTCAGGCTTCAAAAATGCTTCATCTACCTTAGTGGGCTCTGTGATAGAGACAAAAGCAAAGTGACCACAAAAGTTAGATAAATGTGAAGCTTTTGAGCGTGTGAGAGGACCTGGTGCTTCAATGTCATCGATGATCTTCTCGATTTGCACTTCGTTTGCAATACGAGGATGAGCGGGTTGTCTTCGAGGAATTTGATCTGCATTTTCTTCAGGTGCATTTTCCTCAACACCATTTTCTTCAAGTGCGCCAGCTCGACGTTCATCACGTTTTGGAATGAATTCTTCAGCAGATTCTTCAGTAGGAATGACATCCTCAGTGGCTTTGAACTTGATAGAATCCTCAGGTGCTGGTTCATCTATCACAGAAGGTAGGTGCTCTCTTTGCGAGCCATTAGTTTCATCGAACCGCACATCCACAGTTTCAACAACCTTGTGAAGAACGTTGTTGAAGACTTTGTAGGTGTGCGAGTCCTTCCCGTAACCAAGCATGAAACCCTCATGTGCTTTCGGTGCAAATTTAGAATTGTGATGAGGATCTCTAATCCAACATTTAGCACCGAAGACTTTGAAGTAACTTACATTGGGTTTCTTGTCAGTGAGGAGTTCATAGGCAGTCTTCTTGAAGAATTTGTGAAGATATACTCTGTTGATGATGTGGCACGCAGTATCAATTGCCTCACTCCAGAAACAACGAGGCGTCTTGTATTCATCAAGCATAGTGCAAGCCATATCAACAAGAGTTCTGTTCTTGCGCTCCACGATGCCATTCTGTTGAGGAGTATACGGAGTAGATAACTCATGAGTAATACCAAGTTCATCAAGATAGTCATCAAGACCGCAATTCTTGAACTCAGTTCCATTGTCACTCCTGATGTGCTTGATCTTCACACCAAAGTTGGTTGAAGCCCTCGAGGAAAATCGTTTGAAGACTTCCTGCACCTCATGTTTGTAAGTGACAATGTGTACCCATGTGTAACGAGAGTAATCATCAACAATAGCAAAGCCATATAGAGATGCATCATTTGTAACAGCAGAATAATGATTAGGACCGAAGAAGATCCATGTGAAGCAATTCAAATGGTCGAGTGGTAGTCATGATAGTCTTTGCTGGATGCTTGGCCTTTGTCATCTTCCCAGCTTCATAGGCTCCACATAAGTGAACCTTGAGGAATTTGACATTTTCAATGCCAATGACATGCTTCTTCTTCGCGAGCGTATGCAGATTCCTTCCCGTCTTGTATTCGACTTGGACCCTACTCCAAGAAGTGCCAGAGGAGGTCACGAGGGTGGAGGGCGCGCCCCCCTAGGCGCACCCCCTACCTCGTGGGCCCCCTGACGCTCCACCGACGTACTACTTCCTCCTATATATACCTACGTATCCCCGAACGATCAGAAGAGGAGCCAAAAACCTAATTCCACCGCCGCAACCTTCTGTATCCACGAGATCCCATCTTGGGGCCTGTTCCGGAGCTCCGCCGGAGGGGGCATCCACCATGGAGGGCTTCTACATCAACACCATAGCCCCTCCGATGAAGTGTGAGTAGTTTACTTCAGACCTTCGGGTCCATAGCTAGTAGCTAAATGGCTTCTTCTCTCTTTTTGGATCTCAATACAATGTTCTCCCCCTCTCTTGTGGAGATCTATTCGATGTAATCTTCTTTTTGCGGTGTGTTTGTTGAGACCGATGAATTGTGGATTTATGATCCAGTATTATCTATGGAAAATATTTGATTCTTCTCTGAATTCTTTTATGTATGATTGAGTTATCTTTGCAAGTCTCTTCGAATTATCCTTTTTGGTTTGGCCAACTAGATTGGTAGTTCTTACAATGGGAGAAGTGCTTAGCTTTGGGTTCAATCTTGTGGTGTCCTTACCCAGTGATAGAAGGGTTGCAAGGCACGTATTGTATTGTTGCCATCGAGGATAACAAGATGGGTTTTTTATCATATTGCATGAATTTATCCCTCTACATCATGTCATCTTGCTTAAGGCGTTACTCTGTTTTTAACTTAATACTCTAGATGCATGCTGGATAGCGGTCGATGAGTGGAGTAATAGTAGTAGATGCAGAATCGTTTCGATCTACTTGTCTTGGACATGATGCCTATATACATGATCATTGCCTAGATATACTCATAACTATGCTCAATTCTGTCAATTGCTCAACAGTAATTTGTTCACCCACCGTAGAATACTTATGCTCTTGTGAGAAGCCACTAGTGAAACCTATGGCCCCCGGGTCTATTCTCATCATATCAATCTCTATTGCTTTATTTACTTGCTTTGTTTTTACTTTGCCTTTTACTTTTTACTTTGCATCTATCTATTAAAAATACCAAAAATATTATTTATCATCTCTATCAGATCTCACCCTCGTAAGTGACCCTGAAGGGATTGACAACCCCTAATCGCGTTGGTTGCGAGTAGCTATCATTTTTTGTAGGTACGAGGGACTTGTGCGTGGTCTCCTACTGGATTGATACCCTGGTTCTCAAAAACTGAGGGAAATACTTATGCTACTTTGCTGCATCATCGTCTCCTCTTCGGGGAAATCCAACGCAGTGCTCAAGAGGTAGCAAGCATTGAGATAGACATGAGGTTGTATCCTAAGGACTCGACAAGCATGAGTTTGTCCATGTGTATGTCCTTAGAGATCGCAACCTTACCTAGACCCAATACCTGACTTTTGCCTTTGTCATCGAAGATGATATGCTTCATATGTGACGGTGATAAAGGAGCATCCATCAATAGATTCTTGTCACCAGTCATGTGATTTGTACATCCACTATCGAGGACCCACTCATTTGCTTTGGGTTGATCATCCTGAAGATGAATTAGTGCAACTTACGAACTCATATACTTCATCAGTGAAGAATATGACATCGATGTCATCAGAGCAATTTCATCAAGCAATAGAACAGATAAATTGGTAGGAGGACGTGTGAAATGAAATTTCATTTCATCATGATTAGCCTGCGTCCTATCAGACACTGTTCAGGTCTCCAGCAATTTCTTCAGACGTTTTGAGCACGTCTGGAGACATGACCCTGCATAAGAGATTAGTTCTTTTTCTTCACCACCCACATCTGAAGGGGTGGCAAAGAATTCATCACTCTACGAGCACCATATGAGAAAGGTGGCATAGACGCCAGTCCACTTTGTTTCACATATGAGGGGTTAGGGTAAGCGTATGAATAAGCAGAGAAATTCTTCGAGGACTTATGAACATAATGATTTGAAGAATAATGCACATATTCATAGCCCTTAGCTCTACCCTACGAAACAGAAGGGTTAGCACGATGATGATCATATAAGGACTTTGATCCTTTTGAGGAATTTGATCCACATGAGGAATTTGGTCCATATGAGGACTTGGATCCATATGAAGAATTTGGTTCATATGAAGAATTTGATCTGGAGTTCCTATTCTTCACAGGTGGTGTCATGAGGACATTCACCTGAAGACTTTCAAGGCAACTTTTGGGAACCCAGATTTTCTTCATAAGGGAACCGTTCCTGCAGTTAGTCCCAACATATCTAGCAAATACTTCACCATTCTGATTTTTGAACAGTTTATAGTTAAAGTCAAATGACTCATCAGAGGAATGAGGAGATTCACATGTAAAGCCAGATAAGTTGGATGGATCAACAGGAGGTCCCTTTGCAGCAACCCATGAGGTTTTGGGGTACTTCTCAGGCTTCCAATATGTTCCATCAGCATTGAGTTTCCTCTCAAAGGCAATACCCTCTTTCCTAGGGTTTCTGTTGAGGATCTGCTTTTTGAGCACATCACAAAGAGTCTGATGCCCTTTGAGGCTTTTGTACATGCCTGTCATGTACAATTCCTTCAGCCCTGCATCATCAGTGATACTTGCATTGTCCTCAGATGAGGAATTAGTGATAGAAGAGACAGATGAAGAATTTGTAGCATTAGAAGCATTTGAACATTCAGGTAAAGAATTAGCAGTTTCACGTTCAATGCATTTTAGACATAGAGGAACAAATTCTTCCTGAGTAGCGCTGATTTGTTGAGCAAGTAATGAATCGCGCTCCTTCTGAAGATCTTCATAATACACTCTTAGCTTTTCAAGATCTTGCTTTCTTTGAAGAAATTCATAAGAAAGCTTCTCGTGATCAGATAAGAGAGTGTTATGATGACCTTGAAGATTGTCAAACTTGGACTGAAGTCTATGAAGATTTTCAGTCAAGGTTTTAGTGCGATCCATTTCTTCAGCCAACATATCATAACTTTTTCTAGCATGTTTTGAACCTTTTCAAAGGCCTTTTGTTGTTTCACAGCAATTTTAGCAAGTTTAGAGTAGCTGGGCTTGAGGTTTTCATCAGATTCATCCTCACTAGAGTCAGAGGAGGTGTATTTAGTTACCTTGGCACCCTTTTCCATGAAGCAATAGGTGGTAGCATAGTCATCATTGCCTTCATCAACCTTGTTGGTGAAGCCATTTTCTTCAGAGTTGAAGATAGACTTGCTGACGAATGCAGTAGCGAGAGCTAGGCTCACCACACCAGACTCGGACTCCTTAGATGCCTCCTCGTCCTCATGTTCCTCAGATTCAGCCTCAGAGTCCATTTCCTTGCCAATGAATGCCCGAGCCTTCTTGGAGCTGCTCTTCTTGTGAGATGAAGACCTCGAGGATTTTGATGATGAAGACTTTGAAGATTTCTTCTTCTTCTTTGCGTCATCAGAACTATAATCCTTGCACTTCTTCTTCTTTGATTCCTTATCCCACTGAGGACAATCTTGGATGTAGTGACCAGGTTTCTTGCATTTGTGGCATAGCCTCTTCTTGTAGTCACTGGATGTGGAATCATTGCTCCTTGAGGATTTTCCACAGCGACCACGTCTTGAGAACTTCTGAAATTTATTCACGAGCAGTGCTAGTTCCTGGCTCAGTTCTTCAGGGTCACGAAGGCTGCTAGCAGAGTCCTCATCTTCAGACTCAAAGACTGCCTTGGCCTTCAGAGCACGTGATCTGCCATAGCTCGAACCATAGAGATCTCTCTTCTCAGCAAGCTGGAACTCATGAGTATTTAGCCTCTCGAGGATATCAGCGGGATCAAGTGACTTGTAGTCAACACGCTCTTGAATCATCAGTGCCAGAGTATCAAATGAAGAATCGAGCAACCTCAGCAATTTCTTCACCATCTCATGGTCGGTGATGTTAGTGGCGCCAAGCGCTTGAAGCTCATTTGAGATGTCAGTGAGGCGATCGAAGGTTTGTTAAACATTTTTATTGTCGAGTCTTTTGAAGCGGTTGAAGAGATTGCGAAGAACGTCAACACGAGAGTCACATTGAGTTGAGACTCCTTCATTCACTTTGGACAGCCTATCCCAGATAAGCTTAGCAGTTTTCAAAGCACTCACTCTTCCATACTATCCTTTGCTTAGATGGCCACATATGATATTCTTAGCTTGAGAATCGAGTTGCTTGAATCTCTCCACATTAGTAGCGTTTAGAGAAGGTGTGACTGAGGGAACACCATTTTCCACAACATACCAGAGATCGTTGTCAATTGCCTCAAGATGCATTCGCATCTTATTCTTCTAGTAGGGGTAGTCCGTTCCATCGAAGGTAGGACACCCAACAGAGAACTTGATCATACCTGTGGTCGACATAACTAAAACTCCAGGCGGTTAAACCAAAATCACACAAAACAAGGGAGTACCTTGCTCTGATACCAATTGAAAGTGCGTTATATCGACTAGAGGGGGGGGGTGAATAGGCGATTTTTATGAATTCTTCACTGAGGAATTTGCTGGTGAGGAAATTCCTAACTGAAGAACTACTTGCAGTGGAATAAGTACTTAGAAGTAAACATAACAGAACACAAGCATAGTCATCATGATGAAATGAAGATAAGCACAGAGTACAGAAAGCGTAAACACATGATAACACAAGAAAGAAGACGGACAGACTGAAGAAATTGAACTAAGGAAATTGAGAAAGTCTTCAATCAAAGTCTTCAAACAGATATGAACAGGCACACAACAACAAACATGAGGAAATGAAAGAGTTGAGGAAATAGAACCAGTAAGCTCGGTGAAGACAATGATTTGGTAGACCAGTTCCAACTACTATCTCAGTTGTACATCTGGTTGGAGCGGCTGAGTATTTAAACTCGAGGACACCCAGTCCCGGACACACAGTCCTCATCGTATTCTCCTTGAGCTAAGGTCACACAGACCTCGCCCAATCACTCGTGGTAAGTCTTCATGTGACTTCTAAACCTTCACAAACTTGGTCACTCGGCGATCCACAATTCCTCTTGGATGCTCTAGCCCTTGACGCCTAACCGTCTGGAAGAAGCACAATGTTCAAAGGAAACAAGTGTCGGATCCACGTAGGATCAATCTCTTTAGTGATGCTCAATCACTTTGGGTTTGTAGGTGTTGGGTTTGGGTTTTCCTCATTTGATGATTTTCGCTCAAAGTCCTTAGAGGATGGGATGCTCTCAAATGACAAGTGTCAGTTCCTCTCAGAGCAGCCAACCAGCTAGTGGTTGAAGGGGGCGGCTGTTTATAGCCTAGGGAGCAGCCCGACATGATAAGACATAAATTCCCTTGTCTGATATGACCGTTAGGTGGGTAGATATTTTGGAACAGCTGGCGCATGGCACAACAACGGTCGGAATTTTGACTATCAAAATCCTCAGGGCTATCATGTTCCTCACTATGTAGGTAATTCGCACTGGTGAATTCCTAACTCCTCAGTCAGAACAAATTCCTCAGAGACCATAAGAACTTCGTCTCTGTCACTGAAGAATATGACTGAACTGTATGAGATTTCCAATGGCTTCACTCGAAGGGATTGGTAGGTGTAGGATTTTGAGTTGAGCATCACATGGAAATTTTTCCTTAGTATTTCCTCGACCCCCGTTAACAGTACGGTGTTTCCTATGACTCAAGAAAGGGAAAATGAAACTACAAAAACATAATTCTTCACGCTTCATGTTCCTCAAATGATTGCCAAGTCTTCAAGGTCACACCAATTTCTTCACTTTCAAAGTCTTCAGAAATCCAAAGTCTTCAGTTGAAGAACTTCATTTTTAGGGGTTGACTTTCTCTGTAAATATCAAACTCCTCATAGACTTATAGACCTGTGTACACTCACAAACGCATCAGTCCCTTAACCTATAAGTCTTCAATACACCAAAATCACTAAGGGGCACTAGATGCACTTACATAGGCCGCCCTCCAGATTTGCTCCACCATTTACAAATTTCTTGACGCTAGCCATAAGATGGTCAAGCGTAAGCTATCCAAAATTGGTGCTCTTTATTGTCTCAACGTTTCTAACAATCCCAAGGTATCTATTGTCCACATACTGTTGTGTTGTCGGGCATACATATTTGCCTATGGTGTACAAGACAAATGGCCTGACAAAATTAGGTGTGCTGTCGCCTTTCATCTTGGCTAGCAATCCTTTCAAAGTTACTTTTGTGTCATTAGGGTCTTTCAGTTCCTTCCACAACTCCAAAGTATTGTTGTGATTTGAAGGGACATGATTCTTCCCCATGCAAGGCAGACCTGTTATATGCTCCGCATCTTTTAGTGTGATCCTACATGGTCTCCCATTAATTATAAAGGCATCCCGCTCTGTATCATATAAATAAGTGATGGCCTGGCACAGTAGACATCTCATTCTCATGCCAGGAGTCTTGAGACATTCACCCAGTCCAATCAACTTGATGTATGTCAGTTGCTGTGTGTTTAATTCTTTTATGAACTTCTCGAATTGCAGCAAAGAAGCAACCTAAGTTCCCTGAATGTACAAATAGTGTGATTAGATTCTGTATGGTATTCATTTAAACACGCATAGAACCGACTAGATCTAATCTATGCCAATATCAAAATTGTGCTCTACAGTACTGCATGAAATCATAGAGCTTCTAGGCCATATAATGAACACCAGACACAGAAAAACAAGCTATCTCTCTCAGCAAATTGACTGATAATAGTATAGATTTTTAGTAGAAAGTGCATACTTTGGTCTATGTACACTACTAAAGTTTCAGGCATCACGCTTACGAAAATAATTGCATACATGATCAGAAGATCAATAGTTTATAGATAATCTCAAAAAAGGAATGTAGCAGTTCCATTGCAAGCATTCAAGAGCACATACTCCTTAGTTCCCATCATATTCAAAAAGATCAATTAGTAAAGACCATGCAAAATTAAGGGCGATCACCAACCGTTTCAATGACTAGAGACTAAGAACTCATTTAGAAAGCCTATGCCAAAAAATTAGCAATTTCCAAATTTTAAGGCATATAAACAGAGACGATAACCTTGATTTTATTGCAAATCTAAGTCCTATGCCATTGATTTTATGCTAAGATTCGTGCAAGCCTTTTTTTGTCCTTTTTTTTCTTTCTAGACACACCCATCTCCCTTCGGTAAAATAAGGATAGTTCGTTATGGCTGTAACGAAACGAGATCAAACGGAAGTGCGCCGTAAATTATGGGATTGCATGCAGACTTGGGAAGGAGGGAGTATACCAAATACAAGGATCTCGATCATTACCGGAGGATTATCTCGATGGCGACTGACTCCATTGCCGTTCACTTTCATCTTTTGCTTCGTCGGCTTCTCCGACGTGCCCTTCTCTTTCGTCGGCTTCTCTGACGTGCCCTTCACTTTCATCTCAGGATACGCCGACGTAGGCTTTGAAGATGACGGCTCCATCGGTTTCACCGACCTGGGAGCTACTTTGGGCGGCGTGGGGTGGTAATTCGGTGTAGTCATGGAAGGCTAGGTATGGGAGGCGTGGGGTGGGAGGTGTGGGGTGGAGTATACAATCTATGCCGTGAAAAGCTTTGTATTTATAGGGGATTCTCTAACAACCGACCACAAGGAAATATTGGGAATTTGGGATCTCATGAAGGGGTAGTTTTAGATCACGTAATGTTTTTTTAGCAAGTTTTTTTATGAGATTTTTTTAGCAAGTTCAGATCAGTAATCTCAACCGTGAAGCGTTTGGGCTTCTTGTGCTTTCTTATACGGGCCTATTATAATGGGATGAGACCATTTTAAATGAGAACATGAGAAAGGAAAGCGAGGACTCCAACAGGAGGGAGGTGTCCAACAGGAAGGACGAGCCCCGTCCCAGTTATTTAGGACGGGCATGCGCGAGGGCGCTTTGTCCTCACTGCCACGACTCTCCAAAAACAGTTCCTCTGCCTCTGCATCCTCTCAATTCCCTCTTCCTCTGTGTCGCCCACTCTCCCAACAATCTGGCTTCTGGAACGTTGAGTTCTCCTTCCTGTCAATTTTGTTAGTAGTTCTCAAGTAGCAGCACATACGATGACCTTCTTCTTTCAATTTCTTGTTCTTCCGCTTCTTTATTTTGTGCGCATAGATTCATCTGTCTTCAACATGTAGTCCGTTGCCTTATGGGAATTTTGCACACAGATTCATCTGCATGCAACATCTAGTCCGTTGTCTTGTCAATTTATTGTTTTTCTCCTGCCTCTTTAGTTTGTACACACAGATTCATCTGCATGGGCGATGAACAATTCATAGATAGATGTTTATTCTTGATTGTTGATGCAGTTGTTTAGATAAATACTTCAAGAGCATAAATTTTGATTGTTAATTCACATATACTCCCTCTGCAAGGAAGTATAACAACTTTTGGTTCACTACTTTAGTGATTTCTTTACAAAGGGAGTACATGTTTAGTTTAAATTGTTCATGCACTTGTTTGCATAAACTTTCAATAGCGCCGGAATTACTATACTATCTATTGTCATATTCATCTCAGCTTATTGTTATCATGTTATTGTCATGCTTCATGTCTTATACTGGTTTCATCAATTATAGTCCTTTGGCATGGTGTTCGTGAAAGATTATGCTGTCAGGGCAGATGGAAATACCGAGATTTTTGTGAAGTACACGAACAAGGCTAGTAGTGTTGAGTACTACATTCGCAGATTCAAATACTGGCTGCAGAACAATGACCAGAAGATATTCGCACTGGATGTGGAGTTCACTTGGCCTCGTGGTCCAATACAGATGGCTGCCGTGGTCCAGTTATGCGTTGGCATCTACGTCCTCCTGTACCACATAAGCGTTGCTGATGAGCACTGCGGTCTCCTTGCTGCCTTCCTGCTCGACGAGGAGTACACCTTTGTTGGGGTGGACATCAACAATGACCAGAAAAAACTCAAGCGTGTTGGTCTGGTGGTACGAAACTTTGTGGATATCCAGAATATGTGGAGAGTGCCTGATCTAGTGACGATTAAGCCAAAGTATGGCTTAGCTGACTACGCTGGTTCCATCATCCACCATAGCTACAACAAGATGAAGGATGCTATCATAGAAGATGACCACCATATATGGGCAGAAGCGCCCTTGCCCTTGAAGATCATCTATTATGCTTCTAGGGACGCGTATGCCACCTATGATGCATACACGCGATTGCTGAATTTCCAGAAGGGGTTCGAGAGTCAGTGCTAGCATCTCGCCAAACCATCTAGGCGGCCGAGGAAGTCCGGAAGGAAGAATGAATCAACCTAAAATGTTTCTTCTATTTATCTAGTTGATAGTCTGTAAACTTTATTATACTGCTAGTAAGTCAAAAGTTCAAATTTCCTGCAAGTTGAATCATCCTTTATTCTAGCTGTCTTGCCTAATTTGATCCATGTTCAAGAGATATTATACTTAAGACATTTATTTTATTTCGGTTTCGCTAGCTATGATACAGAATGCGATACCCATTTTTACCAAAAGATTATTTTAGATTTATAATGAATATTGTTCTCAACTGGGTTTGAATAGAGAAAATTTATTTTTTAATTGCATAGAGAAAGTTCATATTTTTTAATCAAAAGAAGGGCCGCCCCCTCTGATTTTCCATTAACAGAAACCACATGGTCTTTCAAGCCCCTGATACAAACTACAACTAGAAACTAAAATAATCAACTAGCAGCACAAATCATACATGGTAGCAAGCCCAGCCAGACTTAACATGAAGGTCCAAAAAAATAAAACTACGGCAGAGGACAAAAAATATAGCTAAGAGATGCGCAGGCGACACCGCAGTACCCTGTGACTCCACACTTGCGATGAACTATAAAATTCACCTGCTACATGCTCTAGCCTGCGCATATAGACCATCAACACCTCTTTGCTCCCAACATTAGCACCTCTTTGTTTACCACCTCCATCTGTAATATAGACCATCCCATGATCCACAAGCAAATTAGCTAAACAAGAATCATAAGATCACTGTACCATTTATTTTGTAATCTCACATTATTCCTACATTACCAAAGAGTGAAGAACACAACTGATGCCCTTCCCGCATCTCCTATGCAAACACTCATAGGTAGTTCTGCCATCTTAACTCCATGATTTAAATTATTAATAAAACCCCCTTAATGATTCCATTTGCATTACCATCGTTCATGATTATAGATAGTGAAATAAGAGCCAATAAAGCAACCACCTGTGTAAGCCCTATTTTGAGTCCTGAATAGGGCCTAATCCTAGCATTTACTCTAACTACAACATGTCCTCCTCTCATAGTCATCATCACCCAAGACAGAATGAAGGCGTAACCCCATAGATGCATAACTGCTATCAACATAGTTTTCGCACTATACCTAGTGTAAAGGACAGTCTTGCATTGTCGTGCTACATTTGTGGCTCCCCAATCAGCGTGTTCGTAACCACCTCGATCTGAAGATCTTCACAGGTGGTGGTCTTGAAACCGAAAAGAACGGCTTTATGAACCTTGAGCTCTTCACTGTCAACAAAATCACTCCATCCCTTGCCGAAGATGATGCAACCATCATGACACTTGTGGTACTTGACCGACATGAAACTGTCCTTGCACAGCCGAATGCTAGCAAGCCCATCTCTCGATATCTCCCCATCTTCTGGGGTCTTCAGGGCATCGACAACTTTTGCCGGTAATCTCTGTATGCACCATCATAGGAAGAAAAATTATCAAATATGCGAAGGAGCAGTAAACAAAAGGATCTTCAACTACATCTACATATATTACATAAGGATCTTCAGTTATGGGAAACAAAAGGATATGCAAAAACACACATCAGTGTATTCACTGGTTTCAGCTACAATAGCATATCATTAATCTTTCTCTCCATGAAAAAACAAAGAAAATTGCATAAAAAATAGAAAATACTAGTACACCAAAAACATACCATCGTCTTTCCTGCTATGTTCGACTTGGTGAATCGGTGGACAAAAAATGCACCTATATAACCTTTCTTCATCGCCAAAATGGCATGTAGGTTACGCTCCTCTTGCTTCGTCAGATTAATTCCCTTCATTATGACAGCTGATTCTAGAGGATCTTTACGCTCTTCGTTTTGATCGCATATCCTTGGCAGGTTGCAGCAGTACACCATAGGAATGTCTTTAGTCAAATCAAAGGAGACAAGGTCGCCTTCTCGCAGGCCGAAGTCTTCAACAAACATGCACCAGTTTTCACCACCGATGATCGCCCTTGAATTCCCTTTGTACACGCCAAAATCATACGTGCGGCTCCCTCTCGCTTGAAAAAGCAATGAACTATCTGGGATGGTGTTGAACTGGTGCCATGCGTAGCATGGCACGATCTGTAGATGTAGAATTTAATTGCTATTTATTTCCTACATTTTGTTAATCTTCAAAGTAGAGGGGAACAAACACAATACAAGTAAAAATTGACATGATTATCTATACCACAACTGAAGTGTCCCCATCTAGCCTGATGGTAAATGTCAACCTAGTGGCATCATGCCTTTTGCAGTCCTGTCGATAGGTTATGCCCACCTATGTAAACAAAATAAAATGAAGAAAAGCAAATGATGAGAATTTAAGAAAAGGGCTTATGCGTGTAAACACACTAGGCAACAATCATACAGTATAATCAACAAAGGTACTACATCAGTAATCAACAATCATACACTTGAACTGCGCGGGTGGCTCACCCTCCACTCCTCATAACCCCGCAACGCAGCGCGTGCCCGCCACACCACAACTTGTTCAGACATGTCCTTCTCTTGATCCTCGGCCGACAGCATGGGATCACCCTGAGCATCGTCGCACGGTATTGGCCCCTCCTCCTCTGCAGCACAACTAAGGTAGTGTCTGAGTCGGAGCAGTAATCTCTAAGAAAAGTCCTATCAAAACATAAATCCTACTACCACTGTTACTCGGCCCACCCGAATGTACACACGCACACCTTCAACATACAACCCATCTACATACATCCGCATCCAACAATTTTTTCCAAGAAAAAAGAAAAGAAAATCTATTCTAGAAGGACAAAGGATCGTCAGGGTAACCAACTAAATTAGCCAGTTGTTTGTCATATTGGAGAAAATAAACTTACTTCACTTTTTCCTGGTACTACATAAGCACACAAAATAAAGATTAAAATAATTCCTAAAAACTCTGATATATTGTACGCCCTCACATTTATAATCTTTAAAATATGAACTAATTTGGGTAACAAAATTAAGAGGTTATTGTTATTTCCCTACAAAGATACAAATATTTGGATCAAAATTTCATATTTTGCAAAAAACTAAACACTACAGTAAATATTATTCTGATAAATGTTTAGTTGACTTGCAATCTAGGACTACAACTTAATGGCTGCCTTACTAAACCCAACCTAATTTTGCCCTAAAAAGGAATTTAATCCACTGGCCTAGCTTATAAGTTTTGAGCCCACCCTCCGGTTTCTTCCTGGATTCGCCACTACACAATGCCACTTTTTTTTTAAGTTTTTAAAGAACGGTTTGCTGATATTTGCTGCTATTGTGTTAGCATCTGCACTTGCTCATTGTTATGAAAACCTTGGAATACCGAAACCCTTGAAAAAAAATACCGAGCAAGCTACCGATGTAGAAAACTTCCTTCAATCTTTGCATCGCCTTCCATCTAACCTCCGATTTGAAAATCCTAACTATTTAATCACCAACTTTGAAAACCATATCCAACTCCCGAAACGGCAAGACAACAACGAACAAAGAATTCGAAGATTACAAGTTAGGGTTTCTCACTTCACCTAGTCGCCGATACTCTCTAGGTGCTTGTTGGCGGCCTCCCAACCTCACTCCGCGCTCTTCTGCTCCAACCGTCAAGAGCGACCAGGCGAGTAGGGGGGCGGGGTCACTGCGGGGTGGTTTGTGGGGAGGGTGGGGATGAGGGGGGCGAGGGTGTGTGGGCGATGGGGGTGATGACACGAACCCTATCCGTGTCAAGCACAAAAAATAACGGCTCGTGGGTCCAGTTCGTAAAGAAACAACCAAACAGGCCCACAGGCCGCTTACCAGTCACAAAGTAAAACCCTATGTTACTAATAAAAAAACACAAAGGAAAATCCTTTTGTCTAAAAAAAAGAAAGGAAAATCGTAAAAAATAGGGAAATCCTTTTTGGGTGAGTTCAACGTGAACGTGATGGTGAGAGGCTCAAGGAGGAGTTTTGTGCGTTTACAACACCTTTGTTTTAGAGAAAACATGCACCTCACAATGTGAAATTGTAAAATCGTTATTAATAAGTGCTAAAAATTCCTTATTTATAAAAAATGTTTCTTTCTAGAAAAAACAAACTTCAATAATGGGGGTAGGTAATTGCGTGGCCTTTCTCGCCCCCACCCCCTCCCTCCCTCGCATATTCGGGCCATTTATCGTATTTCTATGGTTTTAACCTCGAAAGTTCAAGATCTTACGCGGTCACATGAAATCATAGTAGGGAATGGTATGAGTGCCCCATGTTAAGCTCTTTGGTCCATATATGTGTCATATGCTACCAACAGGAGGCGTGGCCTCGACGCTGTTCTCTAGGGCTATGATGCCCGTATGTTGTCGTTATAATCAATGCAAATTCGTGAGGGGCTAAAAATTCACGAGACCTGGCGTGGTGTCATCATACAACCCCTAGAGGGTGTGGTAAAACATTGAGAGCGGCATGCATCGGCCCTCACATAGGCTGTGTGCAAACGGGACCATATCGCATGTCGGATCAAGCCATCGAGAGAGAATGCATCTGTCCTGTGAAAGGAGTGAGGGGCACGCTCCTTCATTTGACTCAAATCTCGATGCCACGTGATGTTAGACCTAGTAACCAAGGCCCGTCTCGTGCATCACACTCAACTGGACCCACAACATGCATGCACACATGTCCATGTATGAGTCTGAATGGCGGGGATGCATGGTTCGGGGACTGGCGTAAGTGGTGTGAGTCCAGTTTGGATCTAGCTACCAAGAGGTAACACATGAGTCTAAACGTCTACCAAGAGGATGCATGTCCAAGTACGAGTCTAAATGTCTACATGATGCTCCACACGTGGGTCTAGATGGCGGGGGTGCATATGGTTTGGATCTAGCTACCAAGAGGTAACGCACCCGCTTTGTGCCTAGGCGGTGCTTCACGGGGCCTGGCGTGGTCTCATCATATGACCCATGAAGGGTGTGGTCAAACACCGAGAGCGGCACGCATAAGCCCTAACGCGGGCTACGTGGAAACGATGCCATATCGCATGCTGGATCTAGCCAATGGAGGGAACGAGTTCGGCATGCGGATGGATGCAAGGCCCGTTCCTTCATTTTTCCTCAAAATTCAGTGCCACTTCATGTGGGCCCTATTCAAAAAGGCTGGCCCAGTGCATCACACACAGCTGGATTCACACCATGCACGCACACTTGGCCATGTAGACACCACCGTAAACCTTTAGCCAAGTTGACCCACACCATCCATCCACCCTTGACCCACCTCGGTTTGTTGGATCTCTGATGAGTCCCTTCCCTCAGTATGCCAAGCATGTTAAAATGACACATGCTACACGTCTTGCACACTGAGATTGGTGCATCATGCACTAGTGCCAACAAACATGTCCAGCTGAGCATCTTTGCCCATGGTCTGGATCGAGGCGGCTAGCGGTGCATGTTGTCAGCCCGGTTTCCTAGCGGTGCATGCTATGGGTAGACATGAATTGCATCACATCGGATCAAGAGTCCCCTCTCTTATACCGGACGCTAGAGCAGCACATGTGCATGGTAGAAAAATCTGCGCGGTTGACGTGGGAGCTTGGATGAGACGCCATGGGATAGGTGCATGCTGGAATTCAAGATTTAGGAATTGATAACAAAATGAAAACGACAATTCAATTGTTTGTATAGGTGTACAACATGTTTTAAGGGAAATGTGGAATATGACACATTCACATGCATTTTGGCAACAAGTGCACTTTCGGAGGGGAAAAACATGCAGCCCCCGTGCCTCCCACGATTTTTGTTCCATGTATTTCGCCACAAATATTGGAGGAAAAAATAAAAATGTATTTTCCCCTCAAAAAACGATTTGGGAAGAAAATCTCAAGTAACCATATTTAGCTACTCCGTGGAGGTTGTCCCTCGTGGGGAGATTCAATCTACCTCTCCTTGATTTTAGGGTGAGTTCAACATGAACGTGATGGTGAGAGGCTGAAGAAGGAGTTTTGTGTGTTTAAAACAACCTTTGTTTTAGAATTGTATAATAATAAATGAAAGAGAATATGTGAAAAACAAAAAAGAAAAAGGATATGCATACAAGATGGGCCAGCCCAACCATCTACAGGGACGCGTGGTCTAGCACACGGGTGAGATTCGCCTGGGACAGCCCAACAAAATTTGGCCCAATGGTGAGATGCACCGGGCGCAACTGACGGGTGGTGGGAGTTTAGTCCCACCTCACCAAGTGAGACGCGCACGCACCTACTTATATACGCGGCTGAGAGACCATTTGCATGAGCCTCTCTCACTGAAACAACATGTTCCCTATCCAATTTTGTGTATACCCCGTGGGGCCTATTAGCAGGAGAAATCAATATCCCACGGTCCTGCATCCTGGCCCATATGGTTGGGTTTCTAGTCGTATGCATACCGTGTGGTCCGAAATCTCCTGTTAGAGGGTTGGCTTTTTCTTTTGTGTATGGTCACATGTTTATGATTGGACCATCTCCAAATCACCCAATTTTTTTACATTGTCACATACATGTAATAAACATGATTATCAAAGAAAATTCAATATTAATGAAGTTTACACTGTCCCCTTAAGGTAAAGTCAGAGGTATGTACCTGAGTTTCACTGAGCCACTATAAATTATATAAAATTCTAAAAAAAGGGAAAACTTTCATATTCTGTCTATGTTTATGAAAGAGATCATCTGTACAAAATTTCAGGTGATTTTGGATGTGGTCGAAAAAACCACCTTGTTAGAAAAACTCGCTTAAGTGAGACCAAACGGTCCGTCTGCGATACGTCTCCGTCGTATCTATAATTTTTGATTGTTCCATAGGAGGCAAATGCCACGTCTAAGTTGTGCATTAGGTATTCAAAACATGACAACCACACACCTCTCCATATATATGTTCTGGCACACATTTAAGCGATGGTTGTTGTCCTATAGCACTCACTCATGCGGTTATCAGTGATGCTTCCATCTGTCGGCCCGCTTGGTCCATCACTTTCACCGACAGTGAGAGTGGTTAATTAATTTGACTTAGAAGAGAGCTTAATTTCTTGTTTGTCTCACAATATAGATCATGATGTGAGATTACTTATATATAATAGTGCATGTGTACACATGAATCCATCCCGCTAGATCGAAGGGCGGAAGCGAGCACACGACACATCATGAACCTCTTGCTCTGTGTGGGGACCTATGCGATTTTCAACGCATGCACCACATCAATGTTGTGCATTGGGACGGGTATTCAACACATATGCATGCATCACACACCTCCATAAATATGTTCGGAACACACGCATGCAATGGTTGTCTTTGGACACACTCTCACTCGGTTATGGGCGGCAAGCCAATATATATTCGTGGGCCCGCGTGGACGTCCATCATTTTGACCAACGATGAGAAATGTTGTCAGGGTGGATTCTTCTTCTTTTCTTTGAGTTACCATATAGTAGGTCGAGCATTCCAAGCCTAATTAAGTTTGAGCGCATGCTACGCGTCGTGAAGCCTCGCTTAGTGTGGGGATTTTACGGTTCCAAAGCATGGTGCCACATCAAATTTGTGCATTGGGTATTCAAACACCACACACACCACTTCCATATACATACTTGGGCTACATGCACAGAATGGGTTTATCTTCATACAGTACTCCCTCGCGAGGTTATCGGCGATAAGCTAGACATTTTGTAGGGCCGTGTGGACGTCCATCACTTTGACCAACAACGAGCGGGAAAGGTTGTACGACCAAGTAGGATTCTGCTTGGTCCGTGTTATAGCATGTCCTGGTGAGATGCCTTCCCCCCGACGTGTGTGTGTGGGGGGTGGGGGCTACTTCACACTACTTGCAACCTCCGTGGGGTCAGGGAAGTCCGATTAATTTGCGAGGTACACGTGCCACATCAAAGTTGTGAATGGTAGTTAAATATCACACCACACCCTTTTCATACATATAGTAGGGCCACCCGCAGGTGATTTGTATGTGGTCTCACCCATCTCACGCAACAAGCACACATTTATGGGTCGGCACACGGTCCACCTTTGTCGGGAAGCGAAAGGGGAAGTTTGACCATATATATGATGGACTCCTATAGGTTTTGTGTTATGATAGGGTGAGATTTTAGGCCTAGCTATTTGGGGGCATACATTGGTAGCTAGGATTCCCTTACCGCCGACACGAAGTGGGGTTCGTAGGGGGTGGCTGACTAGCAATATTGTGCTTTTGTGCGACAGGTGCCACATGAAAGTTGTGCATTGGGTATTCAAACATCAATCCACCCCTTTCATACATATATTTGGTCCACATGCAAGTGTCTTCGTGTTCTGACCCTCTCCCATGTTATTCTTTTTACCAAATTTATAAACAGCACACGGGTTGGATGTAGAATCCATCTACAATTGGGTATGTCGTGGTTCTAAGTCTGACAGTAGAATGGGGGGTAGGTATGGAGAGGCAAGATCCTAGCTATGGAGTAGTTGTACACACGAGTGTTTAGCGAGTTCAGGCCCTTCTCGGCGGAAGTAACAGCCCTACGTCTCGGAGCCCAGAGGCGGTCGACTGATTTCTGTGTATATGAGTTACAGGGGTGCGAACCCCTCTACCAGTGGAGGGGGTGGCTTATATAGAGGACGCCAGGACCCCAGCCATCCCACGTAGCAGAGGATTAAAGTACATTAAGGCCGGGAGTTACTGGTATCGCCCTACTTAAAGTGTCATCATGACCATTAAGACTACTTAATTACAGACCGTTTGGATGCAGAGTAGATCCTGAACTCCTGATGGTCGAGTGGGTCTTGATGGTCGAGTGTCTTCAGGTTTGTCGAGTGTCTTCTAGCCGGTCGAGTGGAGTCTCTCTTGGTCGACTGGAAGGTAGCTTCGTCTAAGGATGTCCTTGGGCATGGTATCCTAGATAGGTCTATGACCCTACCCTAGGTACATATCCTCATCAGGGTATGCAACAGACACGGTTCAGTCAGACTACCCGTGTGCCACGCCCGTGCCCCTACAGTCACTCATATCAGCACAGTAGATTGGGCTCCATGAGGCTTGCCCCCCGCTCTAGAAAATATCTACTTCCTCGTAATCTCAAAAATATGTACCGCCTGGAAGGTTTTAATGTTTGATAGCACATGATTAGTATGTGTGGACCGTGCGCGATGTCTGTTACTCCCGCTCTGCTTCAATCCCTTGATTCAAACTTTTAGTAGCCCCGGCATTTTACTCCAGCCTCTGCATCCCTCAAAGTCCCAAAAATATCTGCTCGCCCTAGATTCAAATTTTCAGTAGCCCCGCCTTGTTACTCCCGCCTCTGCATCCCTTGCAATCTCAAAAATATCTGCTCTCCCTTGATTCAAATTTTTAGTAGCCCCACCTTGTTACTCTCGCCTCTGCATCCCTCGCAATCTCAAAAATATCTGCTCGCCCTTGATCCAAATTTCCAGTAGCCCGGCATTTTACTCCCACCTAGTAAATTTTTCAGTTGCCGCGGTATTTCCTCAAACACCACCTTGCCCCCCCTCCACACACACGGACACACCACACATTCCCCAAAACTTCCGCTCACACAAACACACACCACTCCTCCCTTGCTCGAAACCATTGGTAGGTCGCCGCCATCGCCGCCGCCACCTCCATCCTCAACCTCTGCATGTGTGCCAGGGAGCTCGAAGAGCCAAAGGCCCAAAAGAGGTTTATCGTGGCCTCTTTGCCCGATGCCTTTGAGGTGAACGCCGAGGTGTCCCCATCGTCCTCCGTGGTATCTTTATCGATCTGCCGTTGTCGGTTGCCCGATCCGCCCGCCGCTGTGCCCCTATGTCGGTTCGAGGACTTCCTCGTCCTCCCTCGGGCCCGGGCGCCGACGAGGTCCTACCTCAGGGTCCAGTAGCAACATTGGGGGACATTGGTCACCGAGATTACGAATCGAGAGATCCACACCTGCCGGTGGCTCGGTAGCTTCCACATGGCCGAGCTCGCAGCCATCGAGTACGACCGCTGGAAGGTCCGCTACCATGGCGCGGCCGTGTCGGTTTACAAAAGTAGGGGCCCTGCTTTTGACCCCTTTACTTGTGCACGGGCAGTCAGAGCCACCCGCCACAGCCACGCATAACAGGGCAGGAAAGGGAAGCCGGAGAGAAGCCGAAGGCACGAGACAAATAAAGCAACGACAAGGACCAAGGCCACAAAGATCGGATGGACGAAGCAGGTTTCCCCAGCAAGGACCCTTGCTGGGGCAGCCTCAGCGGCCCCGGCAAGACCCTTGCCGGGGCAGCTCGCCCACACCAGCTGAGCGAGCCACCTTTGAGCCCACCAATGCTAGACAAACGCATTGGGACAGGGCTCGGGAGGCATGTCCGTGGTGGCATGTAGATCTTTGTGAAGGCATAGAATGCTCAAGATCGGACGATGATGGGAGGGTAACAATCCTCACCAAGATCCTCACCGAAGAAACCCACAAGACCCCCGGCAAGATCCTTGCCGGGGACGCCTGCGCGCCACGGCAAGACCCTTGCCGGGCCACCTGGCAAGACCCTTGCCAGGCCAACCGACAAGACCCACGCCAGAGGCAACCACGGGGCCACTGCCAGGCCCGCACCAACCAACTCCCCGCCGCCGTTTGCATGCAGCTGCCAGCCCAACCAGCTGGGCAGGCACCTGCGTGGCAACATGCAGCTTCCAGGCCAACTCAGCACACACCTGCGTGGTGGCATGCAGATCTTCGTGGAGGCTCCACCACCGCGCCACCACATCTGCTTGCCTGCCTACATGGCACCGCATGCATCGCTGGCCAGGGCGCGTGTCAAAGCAAGGATGAGCGGCGATGGATGGGACGGGCCTCGCTCCCGTCCCCGATAAAGTGAGGGACACCTAATCCATGCATTAAATGCAATTTGTCCTGTAATACCAGCGATAAGCTCACAACGCTGTAGCACTTTCCACCTCCTGTGTGCCACTGTGGCAGCCCCTTTTGCCTATAAAAGGAGGCCCATGGCGCACGGGAGAAGGATTCGGCTCTTTCGAACCTAGCAGCACCCAGAGCTAGTTCAAGAGGTCAAGAACACTAAATACATCCACCAAAGCAGGATCGTAGGGTTTTACGCACCTTAGCGGTCCGAACCTGGGTAAATCCCCTTTGTGCTGTCTGCTGGTCCCGCTCTTCTCATGATCGCCGTGCCCCGCAACCGTAGTAGGGATTCCAGTGATCCCATAGGTGTCGTTTCCCACCGACATCTTCGGCGCGCCAGGTAGGGGTGAGCGCAATTGTGAGAATCTGGTCTAGCAGTTGACCCAGCTATTCTTCATCGCCATGGCTCCTAAGAAGAAGACGACCACGGCGATCGGTTCATCCGGGACCGGGTTGCCAGTATCGGTGCGGACCAGTAGCGGGCCAGTCGTGGAGAGAACCTGTGGCGCGGCCCGCGAACATCCACATCGCCCTGGCGGTTCGGGCCTGGCGAGTGGCGCCGTTCGTGCGCCAGGCAACAAGCCACCAGTCGCGGGCTCCAGAGACGGAGTCGGGCCTCCCGCAGGTGGCGCGAGGCCCTCCAGGGGCGCCGCCATCCCGCCAGACGGTGGCATGGCAACCTCCAAGACGCCAACACCGGTGCCCACGGCGCGCTCTTCTCAGGTTGTGTGCAATGAGTAGCTTCACCCTGCCAGTGACCCTGCGCGCCGCCCAGGGAAGAGTCGTGTGCGCCCATCACATGATGAGGAGGACCAGCATGAGCGCCGAGGTGCTGACGGAGGTGGAGAACGGCTGCGGGGCCGTGACGCAGCTCCTTCTAACATGGTTAGAAGTCGAGGCGCATCGTGGTCCATCCAGCTTTCGCCGCCACCCACGCCAGCGGAAGCCCTAGCACGCGCGCAACTGCTCCTCGACTTTCCTCCCGCTGCGGAGAAGCTCGACGAATGGAGGGCCACCGTCCGGAGCCTCATCGGCATCGCCAACAATGATGAGTTGCGGCCGACGGGACCCGTAGGTCACCGCTCCGTCGGGCCACCGCAGGCCAGCAGAGGCCGTGCAGGAGGCGATGCGGCCACGATGCACTCCCCACCTCCATCCCGGCCACCCCGGGCGTCGGTCCGTCGTGATGACGCTCATGATGATATCTCCATCGCGTTGTCCGACCCGCGAACCAACCGCGATCAGCATCAAGTCCTTCGGAAGCGGGTTCATGAGGACGCTCGAATTACCCTCGAGCGCCGACGTGACGCGCGCCAACAGTCGGACAGGCGGGCAAGGCCCGCTACGGACTGCCCAGCGCCGGGAGGCTACGGTGGCCTATCCTACGAGGTGGGTTGTCCGGCTTTTACCCGTGAGCTGCGGCAGCTCCAGTGGCCCTCCCACCGTATGTTCAAGCTTGACATTGGCAAGAAGTACAACGACAAGACTCACCCGTCAAAGTTCCTCAACATCTACACCATCACGATGCAAGTTGCTGGGGCCCGCGGCGATAAGGTGCTTGCCAACTACTTCCCGTTGGCACTCAAGCCTAATGTTATGTCATGGTTAATGCACTTGCTGGTGGATTCCACCTCTTCTTGGGAGGATCTATGCCATGAGTTTGTTGGCGCCTTTACCGGAGGTTACCAAGCTCATGGCCAGGCGAGTGATTTACACATCATCCCCCAGAAGGAAGGAGAAAACTTGTGCAAGTACATCCAAAGGTTCAGCCGGGTGTAGTACAACATCCCCGATGTTCATCTCGCTGCCATGATTAGTGCGTTCCATCAGAACGTGTGCAACCGCAAGATGCGTGAAGAGCTGGCGATGAACAAGGTCAAGGATGTGGCCAAGCTTTATGTCCTGGCCGATCGATGCGCTCGCGCTGAAGAGGGAAGGAAGTACCCCAGCGAAGATGCCGGCGCGGAAACCGACTCCACTGGCGACGCCGCCACCCCAGCAAAGAAGGGCCAACGCCGTAACAGGAAGCACAAGGTCAAGGCCGTGCTTGCCGTCGAGGGATCCGACGACACCGGCGCCACCAAGAAGACCAAGGCAAGCAACCCCGGCAAGGAGGTTGCCAGGTGTGCCGCTTGCCGGGCCTTGGCGGCTGCTGACAAGCCAGGAGGCTCCGACAAGCAGTACTGCAAGATCCACCGCACCAAGGGCCATGACCTCCAAAACTGCCGGCAGGTAGAGCTTCTCGCCGAGAAGCAGAAAGCCGAGTATGAGCAGCGGGACAAGGAGAAAGGCCTAGATGGTGCCGAGGGATCCGGCAAGAAACGTGGCAGCCAAGGAAGCCCCCGCGGCAAGGATAATCAGCAGGAGAGGCCCGCCCGGGGCCGCGACTAGAAGCAGGAAGACAATGATCATGACGAGGACGACGAGTCCGGTGACCACGAGTTTCAAAAAGTCACAAAGGCCATGTGCGTCGATGGTGGCGCCTCGCTACATACGTCCCACCGCCAACTCAAGCAGTGGGCGCGTGAGATCACGGCGGTGGAGCCATCATTCGACGCACGGAAGCCGCTGAAATGGTCCAGCATGCCCATCATCTTCGACACCGAGGACCACCCTGACCGCACTACTGCGGTTGGGTGCTTGCCATTGTTGGTTTCACCAACAATCCGCAACCTCAAGGTGACAAAGATTTTGGTTGATGGCGGGGCTGGCCTGAACTTGATCTCGCCTGTTGTGGTCAAAAGGCTGCAGATCCCCGATGGATACCTCGAGGAGGCGGGCACGTTCCAAGGGGTTAACCCGGGGAGGAGCCAGCCAAAGGGAAAGGTCACGCTGCCCATGACATTCAGAGGTGAGCTGAAGCACAGGATGGAAAGGATTGTTTTTGATGTAGCCGAGATCCCCTTGCTTTACAACGGGATCCTCGGCCGCCCGGCACTAGCCAAGTTCATGGCGGCTTCACACTAGGCCTACAACATGTTGAAGATGCCCGGGCCGATGAACATCATCACCGTCCCCTCCGACTAGAAAGATGCGTTGATCTGCGCCGACCAACTCTACCGGGAAGCAGTTGCACCAGCTGCCGCTAAGGCACCTGCTCCTGCTGACGGAGCCCCCCGGGGGGGGGGGGGGGAGAAGACCGACGAGACCCCTCGCACCCACTCCGGCAAGCGCACCTCTTTGGGGTGTTGCGCTTCTGTTGAGGACGTGCCAGAGAGCTCCACCGGCAAGAGCAAGTAGTCCAGAGCCACACAACCAGAGACCAAGAAGGTGCCCGTCAAGGAGGACGGCACGGGGGGAGCTTTTACCATAAGGTCCACCCTCGACGACAAATAGGAAAGCGAGCTCGTCACCTTCCTGCGGGCGAATGTCGATGTGTTTGCATGGCAAGCCTCCGACATCCCCGGCGTTCCTAGGGAGGTGATTGAGCACCACCTTGCTGTCTGTCCTCATGCACAGCCCGTCAAGCAGAAGGTCAGGAAGCAAGCTCTAGAGAGGCAGGAGTTCATCACGGAGGAAATCAGAAAGCTAGAGGCGGCAGGCCTGGTGAGAGGAGTACTCCATCCGACGTGGTTGGCCAATCCGGTAGTAGTGCGCAAGGCAAGTTAGAAGTGGAGGCAGTGTATTGATTACACCGACATTAATAAGGCTTGTACAAAGGATCCCTTCCCGTTACCGCGCATTGACCAGATTGTTGACTCCACGACCGGGTGTGACCTTTTATCATTCCTCGATGCCTACTTGGGATACCACCAGATCTTCATGACGAAAGAGGACGAGGAGAAGACAGCATTCATCACCCCATGTGGTACATATTGCTTTTTACGGATGCCTTTCGGGTTGAAGAGTGCTGGCTCAACCTTTGCAAGAGCGGTCCAAATTGGTTTTGAGCCCCAACTGCATAGAAACATGGAAGCTTATATGGATGACATAGTGGTCAAAACCAAGGATCTGGAGGAAACATTTGCAAACCTGCGCAAGATCAACCTCAAATTGAACCCTGAGAAGTGTGTCTTTGGCGTCCCGTCTAGCAAGCTTCTCGGGTTCTTTGTGTCCCAGCGCGGGATTGAAGCAAACCCAGATAAGATCAAGGCCATCGAGAAGATTGAGGCACCCAAACGGATCAAGGATGTGCATCGGCTCACTGGTTGCATTGCTGCCATGAGCCGGTTCATCTCCAGGTCCGCAGAGCGTGCCCTTCCTTTTTCAAGTTCTGGAAGAAGGCACGACTAGTGGAGTGGACCCCAGAGGCCGAGGCAGTGCTGCAAGATTTGAAGAAATACCTCTCCTCTACCCCAGTGCTAGTTGCACCCAAACCACAAGAACCGTTGCTGCTTTATCTAGCGGCAACAAATCAGGTGGTTAGCGCCGCAGTAGTGGCGCAGAGAGGGGTCAACGAGAAGGCAGCGGCAGCGCCAGCGGCAACAGATGGCAAGCCGGAACCCTCTCCGGCAGGGCTCGATCCCGGCAAGGCTGAGTCCCCGGCAGAGGCTGACGCCAGCGGGACAGGACCCACGTGACCGGGTGAAGAGGCGCAGAAGAAGAAAATGGTACAGCACCCAGTTAACTTCGTCAGCTCCCTCTTGCAGGGGGCTAGGTCGAGGTACTTAGGTGTGCAAAAGCTGCTCTTCGGCCTCCTTATGGCTTCGAGGAAGCTGCGCCATTACTTCCAAGCGCACGAGATCACGGTGGTCACCCGCCTCCCATTGCAACGGATACTGCATAACCCAGATGCAACGGGGAGGATCGTGGAATGGGCCCTGGAGCTGTCAAGTTTTGGTCTAAAGTTTGAAAGTACCTTATCGATCTAGAGCAGAGTCTTGGCGGAGTTTGTTGCAGAATGGACCTCGACGTCTGACGAAGAGGTACAGGAGACTACTCTCCTCGGCAAGGAAACAAGCGGCAACTGGATCATGTACTTTGATGGGGCCTTTTCGCTGCAAGGCGCCGGTGCTGGTGTGCTGCTTGTATCACCCATCGGAGAGCACCTCAAGTACGTCATCCAAATGCACTTTCCCCGGGAGATGACAACCAACAACACCGCCGAGTATGAGGGTTTGCTTGCCGGTCTCAGGATCACGGCGGACCTCGGAGTTAAAAAGCTCATCGTGAGGGACGACTCACAACTCGTCGTCAGGCAGGTCAACAAAATTATCAAAGCCCGTTGATGGAAGCTTACGTAGATGAGGTGAGGAAACTGGAGGAGCGCTTTGACAATATAGAAGCGGAGCATGTCCCTCTGACGGAGAACGACATCGCCGACTACCTGTCAAAGCGCGCTGCTCTCAAGCTACCTGTGGAACCAGGTACTTTTGTGCTTCAGTTAACTCAACCATCCGTTGAGCCATTGACCGGGCAGAACAAGCGGAGGAAGCTAGGCTCCGGCAAGTACTTCCCCACCGAGCTCCCCGGATCCACCGCGAAGATGTTGCCATGGATGCCGATCCTGCCGCAGGACAACCGACTCTAGTAGGACCTCAAGTCACGGCCGCTCCCGTGGCAGAAGAGATGCCTTTGGTCCTTATCGTCGAGCCACAGGCTCTGGCATGGGTGCAACACACCGTCCGATTGCTTCAAAAAGGAGAGCTTCCTGAGGAGCAGGAAGAGGCAGAAAGAGTAGCCCTCCGGTCTGCTCTGTACCAATTCGTTGATAACGTATTCTACAGAAAAAGTCCAAATGGGGTGAAATTGAAGTGCATCTCCCGGGAGGAAGGACTAAAGCTGTTGGCAGAGATACATGGAGGCATATGTGGCTCCCACATAGGGTCGAGGGCCCTTGCCGGCAAGGTTTCTTCTGGCCCACCGCCCTCCAGGATGCGACAGCACTAGTAACCAAGTGTGAAGCGTGCCAGTTCCATTCGAAGAAGCTCCATCAACCAGCTCAAGCCCTTCAAACTATCCCTCTCTCCTGGCCCTTCTCGGTCTGGGGGCTCGACATATTGGGCCCTTCCCCCGTGCTGTCAGGGGCTTTGAGTACTTGTACGACGCAATCGACAAGTTCACGAAGTGGCCAGAGGTGGAAGCAGTGAGGAAGGTGACAACGTAGTTAGCCATCAAGTTCTTCAAGGGACTAGTGTGCCGTTTTTGGGTGCCCAACAGGATGATCACCGACAACGGCACATAGTTCACAAGCCATGACTTCATGCAATACATTGAGGATCTCGGCAGCAGGGTCTGTTTTGCTTCCGTGGCACATCCACAGAGCAACGACCAGGCGGAGAGAGCAAATGTTGAAGTCCTGCGAGGCATAAGAACAAAGACTTTTGACAGGCTGCGCAAGAGTGGAAGGTGCTGGATTGATGAGTTGCCGGCGGTTCTTTGGTCGATCAGAATAACGCCAAATCGAGCCACTGACCAGGCACCCTTTGCCCTAGTTTACGGGGCAGAAGCAGTTCTCCCCATAGAACTCATATACGGGTCACCTCGAGTGCTCTCTTATGATGAGCTTGAGCAAGAGGGATTGCGGCAAGATGACGCAATGCCCCTCGAGGAAGATCGTCTCCGGGCGGCTGTGAGAGCAGCACGCTACCAGCAAGCCTTGCGCCACTACCATAGCCGCATGGTTCATGCCCAGAGCTTTGAGGAAGGCGACCTTGTTATTTGGCATGTTCAGTCGGCCAAGAATTCCAACAAGTTGACGCCAAAGTGGGAAGGCCCTTATCGGGTAACACGGGTCACTAGGCCCGACGCAGTCCAGCTGGAGACAGAAGATGCCGTTCCAGTGAGCAACTCCTGGACCATCGAGCATCTCTGCAAGTTTTACCAATAAGGCGCGGCTGCTGGGCCTCCCGGCAAGCCACCCTTTTGTACAAGCCTTGTCGGCAAGGCATGTAACCCTTTGTACAAAGCCAGGCGCAGACCCTGAGCATAAATAAACGAAGCGTTGGCGCCCTAAGTTATAGCATGCATGCTAGGTCGAGTCTCTTCCTCGGTTAGGGTTGATAGTGCTTGGCAGCGGGTAACCCCTAGCTTAGAGGTCGAGTGTGCATCTCTCTGTTCTTCTCTGTCTTCTTTGGTTCGCAGGACACATGAGTATTCTTGTCGAACTACTTTGGAAGAAAGGGGATGGACCGGCATCCAGGCCCCGGCAAGCCAAAGTTGCCGGGGGCTACAAGAGCAAGGATCCATCCACGGCAAGACAAGGTTGCCGGGGGCTGCAGATCCAGATAAGTCTTCTATCCTCTATCATGCATTTCGTTATGGACTGAGGTATGTGAAACCTCGTTTTATCCTTAGGCTACCATACTCCCCTCATTCCGTCCCCTAGGACTCATCTCCTAGGGCCGAGTTTGGTCGTAGTCGCGGAAGCAAGGAAATGAAACGAGGAGCCTAAGCCCACCTCATCCCTGCCTCCGCCAAGGGCGTGAGAAAGGTCGAGCGAAGTGGGGGGACGGCAAGGCCTGTTGCCGGTCGAAAAAACGTTTATCTTAAAGGTAACGAGGATTCACTCCTTGTCGTGGGTTCCACGTGTGAACGGAAAACCCGGCAAACATCCCTTTTTCATTAAAAAACATCCCGCATAGGTACAGTTCATATGAAATGAAAAAAAAGAGCAAGGGGATTACAAGTTATCAAGTTAACAAAGGCCCAAAGGCTTACAAGACTAAAAAGAGATAAGGTGCCCATAATCCCTTTCTTGTCCCTCTCCTCAGGAAATGGAACAAGAAAGCAGAAGGGTAAAAGGGGCGCCTAGGCGAGCTATGAGTGGCAGAAGACACGAAGAGGACATCTCGGTGATCGTCCGAGGGCTGGATGGTGATGGCGGCGCCGGAGGAAGAGCTCGAAGACAAGGCGGCAGGACGTCAATACGCGACGAAGGCGTCTGTGCCCGCGTACTCCGACTTGATGGCCTTTCCGCCCGCCCTCTTCCTCTTTTGGAGCCTCCCAATGCTAGCCGGCCAAGGAGACGACACCGAGAAGTTCAAGGAGCCGGCAACACGGTTGATGGGGTCGCCGGTGCCGCTTAGAGCGGCGCCCGACACCTAGTCGGACCCGTCATCCTGCCGCCCGCTAGCCTTGTCGTCGCTGCCATTGTCTTCCTCGCCACTCTCGCTCGAGGAGGAATCTTCATCATCATAAGAGCTCTCCACGCAGCACCTTATGCGAGTCCCGAAGTGCCCGAAGATCTTGAAGGAGAGGAGGCCACTCTCCATTAGTTTGAAATGGAGAGTGAGTCCCTCCGTCAAGATGTGGAGGCGAGCGAAGGTCTTCCACCCTCGGTGGAGATACATGACATGAGGGGCGGGGAACTCGATGTCGGCCCATGTGCCACTGTTATCACAACCCCTCATACGCAGCCGCAACGCCTGCGGCGGATCCAGCTCCATCGCCCGCGCAAATGGAGTTGGGAGGCGAAGGCGACGGCGCGGTGGCTGGCGCAGCCTGACGAAGAATTTGCAAGGGTTGTCCCCGGGGTGGCCCTCCGTCGGAGGAGGGGCTTTTGGCAGGGGCGAGGCTGATCTACCGCCCGGTCCTCTTCTCCCTCGAGCACCATGACGGCCTCGACCTCGCCCCCTCCTCCTTCCTCTAGCGGCCGTCTCTACTGCTACGAGCTCTTGGGGAGGAGCGATGTGTTGTCTTGCCGAAACCCTCGCCCCCACCGATGAAGCGTCGCCACGCCCCCTCGCCATGGCAGAAGAAAGGAAGGAGCGGGAATGGGGAAGGGAAGATGACGAAGGATTGAGGGGCGTCGTTCCTACCACTCCCCTCTTTATAAAGGGGCGGGGGCGAGGCTCGGCCGCCCCCTCTCGGCCAATCCGGCCCGTTGAAGTGACATCAAGCGGGGCCGTCGACCGCCCTCCCTGCTCCATTGAAGGCGCGTGAGAATCGACCCACGCGCGCATGACTTCCCACATCCCGCGCACCTGTCATTCGCTCTGCATTATGCATGCAGTGAATGTGGTGCAAGGGACGGGCGCAGTGGGACGCGTGGAGTGACGGTTCCCAAGCGAGGGCAGTAAATGGGAGGCGGCCCTGCGGTCTCGAAGAGACACACAACCGCCTCTTTACTGTCCACCATGAGGTGACGCCAGCATGCTTCCGTCATGCGCGCGCGGCCCCCTTGTCGCGCGTTCAATGCGGGTCGTGGGGAAGCGCAGCGGATGGAACAGTTACCGCGGTGAAATCCGCCCCAACTGCCCGCGCACCGTTCTGGGCCTGGCCCAACAACGTGCTGCGCTTATGTATGGCCCAGGCCCGGGGCTCCTGTCGGTGTACTAAAGTAGGGTCCTTGCTTTTGACCCCTTTACTTGTGCACGGGCAGTCGGAGCCACCCACCACGGCCACGCATAACAAGGCAGGAAAGGGAAGCCGGAGAGAAGCCGAAGGCACGAGACAAACAAAGCAACGACAAGGACCAAGGCCACAAAGATCGGATGGACGAAGCAGGTTTCCCTAGAATGCACTACTGTAGTCGGGTGCTTGCCATTGTTGGTTTCACCAACAATCCACAATCTCAAGGTGACAAAGATGTTGGTTGACGACGGGGCCGGCCTGAACTTGATCTTGCCTGTTGTGGTCAAAAGGCTGCAGATCCCCGATGGAGACCTCGAGGAGACGGGCATGTTCCAAGGGGTTAACCCGGGGAGGAGCCAGCCAAAGGGAAAGGTCACGCTGCCCGTGACATTCGGAGGCGAGCTGAACCACAGGACGGAAAGGATTGTTTTCAATGTAGCCGAGATCCCCTTGCCTTACAACGGGATCCTCGGTCGCGCGGCACCAGCCAAGTTCGTGGCAGCTTCACACTATGCCTACAACATGCTGAAGATGCCTGGGCCGATGAACATCATCACCGTCCCCTCCGACAAGAAAGATGCGTTGATCTGCGCCGACCAACTCTACCATGGAGCAGTTGCAGCAGCTACCGCTAAGGCACCTGCTCCTGCCGACGGAGCACCAGGGGGGAAGAAGACCGGCGAGACCCCTCGCACACACTCTAGCAAGCGCACCTCTTTGGGGTGTTGTCCTTCCGTTGAGGACGTGCCAGAGAGCTCTGCCGGCAAGAGCAAGAAGTCCAGAGCCACACCACCAGAGACCAAGAAGGTGCCCGTCAAGGAGGACGGCACGGGGGAGCTTTTACCATAAGCTCCACCCTCGACGGCAAATAGGAAAGCAAGCTCGTCACCTTCCTGCGAGCGAATGTCGATGTGTTTGAATGGCAAGCCTCCGACATCCCCGACGTTCCCAGGGAGGTGATTGAGCACCACCTTGCTGCCTGTCCTCATACGCGGCCCGTCAAGCAGAAGGTTGGGAAGCAAGCTCTAGAGAGGCATGGCTTCATCACGGAGGAAATCAGAAAGCTAGAGGCGACAGGCTTGGTGAGAGGAGTACTCCATCCGACGTGGTTGGCCAATCCGGTAGTAGTGCGCAAGGCAAATGGAAGTGGAGGCTGTGTATTGATTACACAGACATTAATAAGGCTTGTTTTCCCGTTACCGCGCATTGAGCAGATTGTTGACTCCACGGCCGGGTGTGACCTTTTATCATTCCTCGACGCCTACTCGGGATGCCACCAGATCTTCATGATGAAAGAGGACGAGGAGAAGATAGCATTTATCACCCCATGTGGTACGTATTGCTTTTTACGGATGCCTTTCGGGTTGAAGAGTGCTGGCTCAACCTTTGCAAGAGCGGGCCAAATTGGTTTTGAGCCCCAACTGCATAGAAATATGGAAGCTTATATGGATGAAATAGTGGTCAAAACCAAGGACAAAGCAACCCTTGTGTAAGATCTGGAGGAAACATTTGCAAACCTGCGCAAGATCAACCTCAAATTGAACCCTGAGAAGTGTGTCTTCGGTGTCCCGTCTGGCAAGCTTCTCGGGTTCTTTGTGTCCCAGTGCAGGATTGAAGCAAACCCAGATAAGATCAAGGCCATCGAGCAGATTGAGGCCATCGAGCAGATCAAGGACGTGCGTCGGCTCACTGGCTGCGTTGCTGCCATGAGCCGGTTCATCTCCAGGTCCGCGGAGCATGCCCTTCCTTTTTTCAAGATCTTGAAGAAGGCAGGACCAGTGGAGTGGACCCCAGAGGCCGAGGCAGCGCCGCAAGATTTGAAGAAATACCTTTCCTCTACCCCAGTGCTGGTTGCCCCCAAACCACAAGAACCGTTGCTGCTTTATCTAGCAGCAACAAATCAGGTGGTTAGCACCGCACTAGTGGCGCAGAGAGGGGTCGACGAGAAGGCAGCGGCAGCAGCAGAGTCAACAGCTGGCAAGCCGGAACCCTCTCCGGTAGGGCTCGATCCCGGCAAGGCTGAGTCCCCGGCAGAGGCTGACGCCAGCGCGACAGGACCCACGCGACCAGGTGAGGAGGCGCAGAAGAAGAAAATGGTACATCACCCAGTTTACTTCGTCAGCTCCCTCTTGCAGGGGTTAGGTTGAGGTACTCAGTTTGCAAAAGCTGCTCTTCAGCCTCCTTATGGCTTCGAGGAAGCTACGCCATTACTTCCAAGCGCACGAGATCACGGTGGTCACCCGCCTCCCATTGCAACGGATACTGCATAACCCAGATGCAATGCGGAGGATCATGGAATGGGCCCTGGAGCTATCAAGTTTTGGTCTAAAGTTTGAAAGTACCTTGACGATCCAGAGCATAGTCTTGGCGAGTTTGTTGTAGAATGGACCTCGACGTCTAACGAAGAGGTACAGGAGACTACTCTCCCAGGCGAGGAAACAAGCGGCAACTGGATCATGTACTTTGATGGGGCCTTTTCGCTTCAAGGCGCCGGTGCTGGTGTGCTGCTTGTCACACCCACCGGAGAGCAACTCAAGTACGTCATCCAAATGCACTTTCCCCGGGAGATGTCAACCAACAACACCGCCAAGTATGAGGGTTTGCTTGCCGGTCTCAGGATCGCGGCGAACCTCGGAGTTAAAAAGCTCATCGCCAGGGGCGACTCGCAACTCGTCGTCAGGCAGGTCAACAAATATTATCAAAGCCCGTTGATGGAAGCTTACATAGATGAGGTGAGGAAACTGGAGGAGTGCTTTGATGGTATACAAGTGGAGCATGTCCCTCGGACGGAGAACGACATCGCTGACTACCTGTCAAAGCGCGCTGCCCTCAAGCTACCTGTGGAACCAGGTACTTTTGTGCTTCAGTTAACTCAACCATCCGTTGAGCCGTCGACCGGGCAGAACAAGCGAAGGAAGCTAGGCTCCGGCAAGTACTTCCCCACCGAGCTCCCCGGAGCCGCCAGCGAAGATGTTGCCATGGATGCCGACCCTGCCACGGGACAACCGACTCCGGCAGGACCTCAGGTCACGGCCATGGAGGCGGCCGCTCCCGTGGCACAAGAGATGCCTCTTGTCCTTATCGTCGAGCCACAGGCTCTGGCATGGGCGCAACACACCATCTGATTCCTTCAAAAAGGAGAGCTTCCTCAGGAGCAGGAAGAGGCAGAAAGAGTAGCCCGCCGGTCTGCTTTGTACCAATTCGTTGATAACGTATTGTACAGAAAAAGACCGAATGGGGTGAAATTGAAGTGCATCTCCCGGGAGGAAGGAATAAAGCTGTTGGTAGAGATACATGGAGGCATATGTGGCTCCCACATGGGGTCGAGGGCCCTTGCTGGCAAGGCTTTCCGGCAACGTTTCTTCTGGCCCACCGCCCTCCAGGATGCGACACCACTAGTAACCAAGTTTGAAGCGTGCCAGTTCCATTTGAAGAAGCTCCATCAACCAGCTCAAGCCCTTCAAACTACCCCTCTCTCCTGGCCCTTCTCGGTCTGGGGGCTTGACATATTGGGCCCTTTCCCCCGTGCTGTCGGGGGCTTTGAGTACTTGTATGTCGCAATCGACAAGTTCACGAAGTGGCCAGAGGTGGAAGCAGTGAGGAAGGTGACAGCGCAGTCAGCCATCAAGTTCTTCAAGGGACTAGTGTGCCGTTTTGGGGTGCCTAACAGGATCATCACCGACAATGGCACATAGTTCACAAGCCATGCCTTCATGCAATACATTGAGGATCTCGGCAGTAGGGTGTGTTTTGTTCCGTGGCACATCCACGGAGCAACGGCCAAGTGGAGAGAGCAAATGTCGAAGTCCTGCGAGGCATAAGAACGAAGACTTTTGACAGGCTGCACAAGAGTGGAAGGCGCTGGATTCATGAGTTGCCAGCGGTTCTTTGGTCGATCAGAACGACGCCAAATTGAGCCACCGGCCAGACTCCCTTTGCCCTGGTTTACGGGGCAGAAGCAGTTCTCCCCACAGAACTCATATACGGGTCACCTCGAGTGCTCGCTTATGATGAGCTTGAGCAAGAGTGATTGCGGCATGGTGATGCGACGCTCCTTGAGGAAGATCATCTCCGGGCGGTTGTGAGAGCAGCATGCTACCAGCAAGCCTTGCGCCGCTACCATAGCCGCCAGGTTCATGCCCGGAGCTTTGAGGAAGACGACCTTGTTCTTCGGCACGTTCAGTTGGCCAAGAATTCCAACAAGTTGACGCCGAAGTGGGAAGGCCCTTATCGGGTAACATGAGTCACCAGGCCCGACGCAGTCCGGCTGGAGACTGAAGATGCCGTTCCAGTGAGCAACTCCTGGAACATCGAGCATCTCCGCAAGTTTTACCCATAAGGCGCGGCTGCCGGGCTTCCAGGCAAGCCACCCTTTTGTACAAGCCTTGCCGGCAAGGCATGTAACCCTTTGTACAAAGCTAGGCACAGACCCTGAGCATAAATAAACGAAGCGCTGGTGCCCTAAGTTATAGCATGCATGCTAGGTCGAGTCTCTTCCTCGGTTAGGGTTGATAGTGCTTGGCAGCGGCTAACCTCTAGCTTAGAGGTCAAGTGCGTGTCTCTCTGTTCTTCTCTGTCTTCTTTGGTTCGCAGGACATATGAGTATTCTTGTCGAACTACTTTGGAAGAAAGGGGACGGACCGGCATCCGGGCCCCGGCAAGCCAAAGTTGCCGGGGGCTACAAGAGCAAGGATCCATCCACGGCAAGCCAAGGTTGCCGGGGGCTGTAGATCCAGATAAGTCTTCTATCCTCTATCATGTGTTTCGTTATGGACTGAGGTATGTGAAACCTCGTTTTATCCTTAGGCTACCATACTCCCCTCATTCCGTCCCCTAGGACTCATCTCCTGAGGCCGAGTTTGGTCATAGTCGCGATAGCAAGGAAATGAAACGAGGAGCCTAAGCCCACCTCATCCCTGCCTCCGCCAAGGGCGTGAGAAAGGTCGAGCGAAGTGGGGGGACGGCAAGGCCTGTTGCCGGGCGAAAAAACGTTTATCTTGAAGGTAACGAGGATTCACTCCTTGTCGTGGGTTCCACCTACGAATGGAAAACCCGGCAAACATCCCTTTTTCATTAAAAAACATCCCATACAAGTACAGTTCATACGAAATGAAAAACATGAGCAAGGGGATTACAAGTTATAAAGCTAACAAAGGCCTGAAGGCTTACAAGACTAAAAAGAGATAAGCTGCCCGTAATCCCTTTCTTGTCCCTCTCCTCAGGAAATGGAACAAGAAAGCAGAAGGGCAAAAGGGGCGCCCAGGCGAGCTACGAGTGGCAGAAGACACCAAGAGCACATCTCGGTGACAGTCCGAGGGCTGGATGGTGATGGCGGCGCCAGAGGAAGAGCTCGAAGACGAGGCGACAGGACGTCAATACGCGACGAAGGCGTCGGACTTGACGGCCTTGCCACCCGCCCTCTTCCTCTTCTGCAGCCTCCCAACGCCAGCCGCCCAAGGAGATGACCCCGAGATGTTCAAGGAGCCGGCAACACGGTTGATGGGGTCGCCTGTGCCGCTCAGAGCGGCGCCCGACACCTAGTCGGACCCGTCCTCCTGCCGCCCGCTAGCCTCGTCGTCGCTGCCGTTGTCTTCCTCACCACTGTCACTCGAGGAGGAATCTTCATCATCAGAAGAGCTCTCCACGCAGCACCTTACGCGAGTCCCGAAGTGCCCGAAGATCTTGACAAAGAGGAGGCCACTCTCCTTTAGCTTGAAATGGAGAGTGAGCCCCTCCGTCAAGATGTGAAGGCGAGCAAAGGTCTTCCACCCTAAGTGGAGATACATGACATGAGGGGCGGGGAACTCGACATCGGCCCATGTGCCACTGTTCCCACAACCCCTCATATGCAGCCGCAATGCCTGCGACGGATCCAGCTCCATCTCCTGTGCAAGTGGAGTCGGGAGGCGAAGGCGACGACGCGGTGGCTGGCGCAGCCTAACAAAGAATTCACAAGGGTTGTCCCTGGCGTGGCCCTCCGTCGGAGGAGGGGCTGCTGGCGGGGGCGAGGCTGATCTGCCGCTCCGTCCTCGTCTCCCTCGAGCACCACGACGGCCTGGACTTCACCCCCTCCCCCTTCCTCTAGCGGCCGGCTCTGCCGCTACGAGCTCTTGGGGAGGAGCGATGCGTTGTCTGGCCGAAACCCTCGCCGCCACCGATGAAGCGTCGCCACGCCCCCTCACCATGGCAGAAGAAAGGAAGGAGCGGGAATGGGGAAGGGCAGATGACGAAGGATTGAGGGGCGCCGTTCCTACTACTCCCCTCTTTATAAAGGGGCGGGGGCAAGGCTCGGCTGCCCCCTCTCGGCCAATCCGGCCCGTTGAAGTGACATCAAGCGGGGCCGTCGACCGCCCTCCCCACTCCATTGAAGGCGCATGGGAATCGACCCGCGCATGCACGACTTCCCACATCCTGTGCACCTGTCATTCGCTCTGCATTATGCATGCAGCGAACGTGGCGCAAGGGACGAGCGTAGTGGGCCGCGTGGAGCGACGGTTCCCAAGCGAGGGCAGTAAATGGGAGGCGGCCGTGCGGTCTCGAAGAGACACGCAAGCCACCTTTTTACTGTCCACCACGAGGTGACGCCAGCATGCTTTCGTCATGCGCGCGCGTGACCCCCACATCGCGCTTTCAACGCGGGTCGTGGGGAAGCGCAGCAGACAGAATAGTTACCACGGTGAAATCCGCCTCAACTGCCCGCGCACCGTTCTAGGCCTGGCCCAACAACGTGCTGCGCTTATGTATGGCCCAGACCCGGGGGCTCCTGTCGGTGTACAAAAGTAGGGGCCCTTATTTTGACCCCTTTACTTGTGCACGGGCAGTCAGAGCCACCCGCCACGGCCACACATAACATGGCAGGAAAGGGAAGCCAGAGAGAAGCCGAAGGCACGAGACAAACAAAGTAACGACAAGGACCAAGGCCACAAAGATCGGATGGACGAAGCAGGTTTCCCTGGCAAGGACCCTTGCTGGGGCAGCCTCAGCGGCCCCGGCAAGACCCTTGCCGGGGTAGCTCGCCCACACCAGCTGAGCGAGCCACCTTTGAGCCCACCAATGCTAGACAAACGCATTGGGACAGGGCTCGGGAGGCACCTCTGTGGTGGCATGCAGATCTTTGTGAAGACATAGAATGCTCAAGATCGAACGATGATTGGAGGGTAACAATCCTCACCAAGATCCTCACCAAAGAAACCCACAAGACCCCCGGCAAGATCCTCACTGGGGACGCCAGCGCGCCATGGCAAGACCCTTGCCGGGCCACCCGACAAGACCCATGCCAGAGGCAACCATGGGGCCACTGCCAGGCCCGCACCAACCAACTCCCCGCTGCCGTTTGCATGCAGCTGTTAGCCCAACTAGCTGGGAAGGTACCTGCGTGGCAACATGCAGCTTCCAGGCCAACTCAACACGCACCTGCGTGGCGGCATGCAGATTTTCGTGGAGGCTCCACCACCGCGCCACCTCAGCTGCTTGCCTGCCTACATGGCACCGCATGCATCGCTGGCCAGGGCGCGTGTCGAAGCAAGGAGGAGCGGTGACGGATGGGACGGGCCTCGCTCCCATCCCCGATAAAGTGAGGGACACCTAATCCATGCATTAAATGCACTTTATCCTGTAATACCAGCGATAAGCTCACAATGCTGTAGCACTTTCCACCTCCTGTGTGCCACTGTGGCTGCCCCTTTCGCCTATAAAAGGAGGCCCATGGCGCACGGGAGAAGGATTCGGCTCTTTCGAACCTAGCAGTTCCCAGAGCTAGTTCAAGTGCTCAAGAACACTAAATACATCCACCAAAGCAGGATCGTAGGGTTTTACGCATCTTTGCAGCCTGAACCTGGGTAAATCCCCTTTGTGATGTCTGCTGGTCCCGCTCTTCTCACAATCCTCGTGCCCCGCAACCGTAGTAGGGATTCCAGTGTTCCCATAGGTATCATTTCCCACCGACAGGCCACTAGGCTCAATTTCCCCTTCGGCACACGTCCGGTCGACCTCGTTTTGCCGGAGCCAAGGTGGTCAGCTCAGCTATGGCATGGGAGGACCGCCAGGCATGGGAGCTCCTCGAGGCCGAGGCCGTCGACAAGGCCTACATGCAAGAGCTCCGCTGGCAGCACCCGGAGCTCGTGGAGGCAGAGCGGGTGATCTTTGCCGGCGTGGAGAGCGGCGAGGTTATTATGCTCTCCTCGACGAGGTTGAAGGCGGCAAGGATGGCGACGTGGAGGGCGTCGAGGTGGGCGGCGAGGACGAGGAGATCGACATTGACGAGTGGAGGAGTGTCTTCCCCAATGACCCCGATGACGGTACCGGCCCGGACCTGGCTCGCGGCACACCGTACCTGACGAGGAAGGATTGGCTCGACCTCCACTTTGACTGAAAGTAGTTTAGTTTAAATTTATCTTTTATGTTAGGTTATGCAAAACTATCTATGTTTATGTTTGAATGCATGCGACTTTCGGTTGAACCAGCTTTGAAGTTGATCAACTTGAAGTTTACAATGTTAAGTTTAGGGGATCAACTAGAAACGACCAAAAATTGCTGGAGTATATATATATATATATATATATATATATATATATATATATATATATATATATATATAGCACAGGGCTATTCTGTTACCGGTAACAGAATATTATATTCTGTTACCCTCGCGCCCTATAGGAGCCCGACGGTGATTTTCCGAACCGGATAAATGAAGAAAAAGTAGCCCAGCCACCCCATGACCCCCACCTCTTTTCTCCCTCTATCCCGATCCCCTCCGCCCCACGTGCAACAGCCGCCGGCCACGACTCCGTGGCAACCGGCCCCCCAGCTCCGGCGAAGTGCCACGGCCCCTGCCTCCCACCTCCGGCTACGCGCCACAGCCCCTGCCTCCCTCCTCCGGCGACGCACCACAGCCGCCGCCTCCCACCTTCGGTGATGCGCCATGCCCTGCCTCCCTCCTCCGGTGACGCTCCACGACCCCCACCTCCCACCTCCGGCGGCCCGCCACGGCCGGGCCTCCCACCTCTGGCGACGCGCCCTGCCCCGCCTCCCACCTCCAGTGGCCCGCCATGCTCCCCGCTTCCCACCTCCGGCGACGCGCCATGGCCCCACCTCCCACCCTGGGTGAACGCCGACCGGAGGTAGAACCTCCCGCTGCAAGTCGCGGCCTCCGCGGGCTGCAGGCTGCAGACTCAACCTCGTCGCTGCACACAGCGAACCATGGCCTCCGCCGCGTGTGGTCGTCCCGTCCTGTTTCAAATTTATGTTCCTAGTAGTTCATGTATTATTGCCTGAGGAGTTCATGTGTTACTGGCCAGTAAGTAAACCTATTAATCACTCTCTCAAGTGTGATGAAAAAAATGGGCAGTAAATTGATGAAAAAATATCATCGAGTTCAAAACACGCCGAGACACGCGACAGCCATCCCAGTTCGCGCGTAGTAAGTACCTCAGTACGAGTTAAAAATGGTGGTCCGTTTGGAATAAAAGAAATGGCAGAAGTTCAAATTGTAAAGTTCAAGCAAAAAAAAGAAACCCCATGAAAATCCTGCTTAGTAAGTACCTCAGTACAAGTCGTAAAATGAGAGAAGTTCAGAACAACGTTGTCAAAAAAATGTTGAGTTAAAAAAAAAGAAACAAAACAAACACATTTTATTTTTGAATAAAATACCATTCTGTTTGATGATACAAACCATACAAGTACAGGGGCGACGATACAGTAAACCGTTGAAAACTTACGAGAAAAATATTACCCAAAAAACAGAGCAAAGTCTAGTTAGTGAAAACACGCTTAGTACAAACCCATGCAAGCATCAGTACAAGTACCCTTTTTTCGGACCGTTCAAAATTACTCTACAAAAAATAGCTCAGTACAAACATACACATATATCAGTACGACTACTCTGTTTTTCAGACAAGAAAACAGCAGGATCTATCATGCCGTATTCAAAATTACTCTTAAACGGTTGCGAAGTTCAGAAAACGTTCAACATGACTAACTTTCGCATTTTCGATAGCTATCCAACGGTATATTATTTGCCATATTTCGACAAACTTTTTAAAAAAATCATGTTCAAAATCAAATTTGACCGTATTCGAATTCGTTTTTAAACCGTAAGGAATTAGAAAAACATTTCTATACAAAACAGTTGCGCATTTTCCATAGCTTTCCAACTCCGTATCATTTGCGTCAATCCGACGAACCGTTTGTAAAAAATTGTGAAAATACGTTTCGCCCAGAATTTCACCGTTTTTCAAATTACTTTAAAATCATATAGAATTAGAAAAAACAATACATATATGGAAGATGCGGATTTTCACCAGCTTTCCAACGCCATTTTATTTGCTCAATTCCGACAAACGGTTTGAAAATTGAGTCCAAAATACAATTCACGTTTTCGGTTTTCAAATAAATGGTTTTTTCAAAACTGCTCTTAAACCATAATGATTTTGCAAAAACGTCCAACATACTTGAAATATGGTTGTCAAGAGCTTTCCAACAATATATTACACGCCCCATTCCAACAAAAAATTATAAAAAGTTTTTGAACTAAAGAAGACGATCTGTTAAACACAACTGAAAGCATCAGTTCAACCGCTTCGAAAACATCAGTACAACCACCTAAAACCGTCAGTTCAAAAAGGGTAACAGAATAATATTCTATTATGCGTAACAGAAAGCTCAGATGTATATATATATGTATATGTATATGTATATGTATAGGTATATATATGTAGATATATATATAATGGTACTTTAGACCTGCACAATACTAGTTTGTGACTATTTTGCTTAACTAGTGTGCTTAAACTTGCACACTAAAGCTATCATTTGTAGATTATGTTGTCTACCATGGATATATTTGGTTGATGTTTAGCCTGTTGTGCTTAACATGCCTTTATATGTACTCATACATGACAATATTGAGAATAGTGTTGTTTTCCATCGAGGTTAGTTTCATCGCATTGCTTATATGTACTCACTGTTTAGGATATCGATAGCTGATACCATATAGCCTGGGGCTGATAAGGGATTAATCGTCAAATCGGACATTTCACTGAATATATCCGTAACTCATTTATCAGTAGGTTAACTAGGGCCATATTTAATATATCTGAGGCTACATAGCAACATGCATTGTACTGAATGACTAAATATGCAATCCCAGGCTACATAGCAAAAAGGAAGAGTGTTACCTTAATGTTCTGATGGTGTCTAGATATACATGTAATAAAATCTTATATAATGGGATAGAGGGAGTGTTGTACTACATCATTTTGCAATTGTTATTTAGCTTCTAATATTAACTTGGTGCTTTTAGGTACATATGTCATTGCCAAAGATCCACACTTCGACCCTTTCTGCGTATGGGGAAATGAGATATTCATGAACAACATCAAGTGAGGAAACTGATAAAGATTATTACTAAAATGGGTCAAAAGATGTTAATCGAACTATTTGTTTACACTTTATGCAAGATAATAGTGAACTGCAGGATGGTAAGTAAGAACTCTGTAGCCTTCTTTTTACTGCCCGTAATGAGTTGTATTAGATGACAATGTGTGAATCTTTTTCCTTTGCAGTGGATCCTGAAGCAGTTTACTCAAAATTACCTCTCAAACTACATGATTGATAGTCGGCCATCACAAGGGGTTGGACTATAGTCGTGCGTGCCTTTTGCATCCAGGAGAGCACAATAGGGCCATTCCGCTTCACCTTGTTCAGCATCCAGAATGTATGTTGCCTCTTTCTTTACCATCTGTAATAGTACAAGTATAGAACCCTGGTTCATCATTCTTTATTTGGTGCTTATGTAATTCTTGAACATATGTGCATGTGAACCGAATAATGTATTGGTTGTTTGAACCTGATGGATATGAATAAATTTATAGCCTACTTTCAAGTTCAAATTAGGAACAATTTTAAATAGCAGCAACTAAATTAGGGTGAAATTACGGTCTGTAGGTGATTACGGCGCACACGGTCTATAAATCACAGCATGTGTGATATACATCATAATCTGACACTGTTCACAGAGAGGAAACATGTGTAACCATGCACACAATTGCCATTTGCAAATCATGTGTGATGTCAGACAATATCACGAATGGTGCGGGAAAACTAAATGTGTGTGATTGTCGACCTATGGTACACGGTTTACAATCATGAACTGTTTGTGATGTGCCAGGCATCATAAATGTAGAGCCAGTTTGGTATGTGCCTGGGAAACTCCCGTGCCTGGACCTGGAATGTGCCTGGACTGCGCCTGGTTTTAGGTAAAACCACAGAACTCCGACTGCGATGGTAATGCAAGCACAAACGAGTAGCAAGGATGAAGCATTTGGGATATTTGAGATATCAGAAACAGTTTTATAGGGACAACTGTATGCATCAAGGCGCCCTATCCCCAACGGTTTTAGGGTCATGTGGGAAGGACCCCCTATCGCAGTCACTCACATGGCGACGGTTCCAAATGCCGTCGCGGAAAGGGGTTAAAAACCGTTTGTATAGCACCTCGTTGTACTAGTGAGTATAAGATCGGGATACATCTCCAAGTCATCTTGTTATCGCGGACACGACTATTCGAATAGATTACTCCTTGCAGGGGTGCACCACATAACCCGATACGCTCGGTTACTTCTGTCCGGACACACTTTTCTGGGTAGTACCTGGCCTTGGATAATCGACAAGTTGTAGTCCTACCTAGGCTTTCTAGAGAGGTCAACACAAAGGTCTAAATCCTAAGTGTGAAGGGGTCATGGACCCATCATTCTAAGCGCTCATGCATGTTGCAAGGAAGGTCGGGACCGAGCCCACCTCTATATACTCAGCCAGGCATGCCACTCACCCGGGCGCGTGCCGCTCAACTGTGATGTCTGATAGAGCTTTCGGGAGAATCATATGACACTGAGGGTCCCATATACCATTACGCGGCGGTTAGTGCATATATGCCAATGGCAGTCTCATATCAAAATACCCAATATCGTTAAGTGTGTTATTATAAAATAACCATGAACACCAACCATGGACCAGGCCCACCTCTCTCCTAGGTGCTCTCTACATGCCCTATCGTTCCACCAGCAGTGCATCACTCACGGGTGCTCTCCAAGTTGACCCAACTTTAATCATATCATGTGTCATGTATAGTGTAAGAGTATACATTTTAAAGCAATAATAGTCTTCGTCTTCATCGGCATCTCGTTCCAGTCCATCTCGTTCCATAACATAGGCCACCGAAGTCCGAGATCCACCGAAGTAACATATATAGTATGTAGTACAAGGCATATTCGTGCTCATTTCCCGAGGGATCACGGCCCGATAGTATAGCATGCCAGACAGACAAGGATGTAGGGCCGCTAATGGGACTCTAGCATATCAATACTAAGCATATAGGATAACATGTAAAGTATCAACAACAGTTATCAACAACAGGCTATGCATCAAAAATAGGAGCAACCGATAAAGCATCAACTGAACCGACTCTCTAGTGCAAGAAGTAGAGAGAAAGAATGGGCGATATCAAAATGATCGTGGGGGGTTTGCTTGCCTAGAAGCTCTGCCGAGAAAGAAGGGTCGTCGACATTGTAGTCGTACTCAGGGGCAGCAACACTCTCGGGCTCTACCAAAAGAAATAGATGAGAGGGGCAGCAAAATAAATAACGGGCATACATATGCAACACAAATGCATGCCATGGCAATGTGTGATGATGATATGCTCCAATGCATCCGTAAACATTTTAAAAGAAGAGGGCAAAATATCTGATAATATTTTCCCAGCTCCAGGTATTATTCGGTCAGATGATCCTGACGGAAAATGTCTAGGTTCACTATGTTAAAGGGGTCTGACAGCTATGTGGATGGCATATTCGGATTTGCTATATTTTTCTGATCAACTTTCATATATAAACTATTTTCATCTGGGTTACAGATTATTTTATATGAATTTCCAAAGTTTTATTGATTTTTTGTATTTATTATTAATTTCGAATTTAATTGACTAAATGCCAAGTGCACACATGAATTCCTACCTAGAGCGTATGACAAGTGGGTTCAGTGTGCAGAGTTGATCTAGTCAATATTTGACTGGTCAACAAATGAACAGTGCAGGTGGGTCCTACTTGCCATTGAAACAAACTTCTAATTAGGCTTTTAAATGAAATGGACCCACATGTCATAGGACCACTAGGCTAATTAATGAACTAGTTTAACTCCAACTAAGTTTAGTCCCTAAACAATTGGGTCCGCCTCCATTGGCAATAGCGGGTGAGTAGAAAAATCAGCAGTGACAGCAGGCAGGGCCATCGCTAGGAGCAGCAGCAGCAAGCAGAAACAACACAAGAGTAGCACCAGCTAGCAAGTAGCAGCAACAAGTAGCGGGCGGTTGTGAGCGCTCCCATAGGGGCGCAGGCGAGGCGCAAGGGCGCGGGGCGTGGCTAGGCTTCTATGTGTAGTCGGTGACTCAGGTGGAGCAAAGAGCGCGTGTGAGTGCTGCCATGGGCACGGACAAGCGAAACTCCGGCCATGGCAACTGGTGCTTCTAGAACAACACCTACGGTGACAAATTGAGGGGAAAAAGCAGGGGAAATGGAGAGGAGCTGAGCACAAGGTCAGGAAGGCTGAAGGTGGGAAGGAGTAGCGGTAATCAATGGCGAGGCAGTGGTGGCCGAGGTGAAGAAGACGGTGATGGCGACGGCTATGCGATGCCTCGACTTGATGCGGCAGCTAGAATAGATGAAGTCGAGCATGGTGGAGCTCCTAGATGTCCTCCCGCACGAAGGCGACGATGGTGGTCGCGGTACTGACAAGCATGGTCACCGCATCGAGCCAAACAGGAGAGGGGCGAAGGGGGATCGAGAGGGGATCGGATGAGCGCAGTCTAGGGTTTGGGGGGGCATCCCTATAGGCCGAGGGGGCACGTGGTGGCCATCCATGGACATGGCGGCCAGATGTGCGCCACACCCTAATACATCCATTTTGCATCATGTTTCCTACTGTTATTTATAATGTTTTTGGTTATTATTTCAATTCATGATGCAATTTTAATGCCTTTTCTCTCTTAATTTGCAAGATTTACATGGAGATGGAAATTACAGGCAGCTTGAATTCTGGACCTAAAAAGCCACATCAGAGATACCTATTCTACGGAGCTCCAAATGACCTGAAACTTCAAGGACATATTTTATTGAATATATGAAACATTTTGGAGCAAAGAAATACCAGAGGGGGGCGCACCCGCTGCCCACAAGGCAACATGGCGCCGCCACCCCCTGGGCGCGCCTTGATACCTTTCGGGGCCCATAACTTGCCTCTAGCCCCCTCCTTATGCTATATGAAGTCATTTTCCATAAAAAAATAAGGAGAGGATGAAGCGCAACCGTCTCGAGGCGGAACTTGGGCTGGAGCACTTTTGCCCTCCGGCGGAGCGATTCTGCCGGAGATATTTCCCTCTGAGAGGGGAAAATCGAATCCATCGACATCACCAATGATCATCTCATCGTGGGAGGACCAATATTCATCAACATCTTCACCAGCACCATCTCCTCCCAAACCCTAGGTCATCTCTTGTATTCAATCTTTTTCTCAAAACCTCAGATTGGTACCTGTGGGTTGCTAGTAGTGTTGATTACATCTTGTAGTTGATGCTAATTGGTTTATTTGGTGGAAGATTATATGTTCAGATCCTTAATGATATTCAATACTCCTCTGATCTTGAACATGAATATGATTTGTGAGTAGTCACTTTTTTTTTGAGGATATGGGAGAAGCCTTGTTATAAGTAATCATGTGAAATTGGTATTCGTTCGATATTTTGATGATATGTATGTTGTTGCCTCCTTTAGTGGTGTCATGTGAACATCGACTACATGACACTTCACCATATTTAGGACTAAGGGAAGGCATTGTGGAGTAATAAGTAGATGATAGGTTCCTAGAGTGACAGAAGCTTAAACACTAGTTTATGCGTCATTCTGTAAGGGGCTGATTTGGATCCATATGTTTCATGCTATGGTTAGATTTATCTTACTTCTTCTTTGGTAGTTGTAGATGCTTGCCATAGGGGGTAATCATAAGAGGGTTGCTTGTTCAAGTAAGAACAACATCCTAGCACCGGTCCACCCACATATCAAATTATCAAAGTAGCGAGCGCGAATCAACTAAACATGATGAGCATGACTAGACGACAATTCTCATGTGCCCTCGAGAACACATTGCTTTACATAAGAGAACTTTCTAGCTTGTTCTTTGCTATAAAAAGGATTGGGCCACCTTGTTGCACCTTTGTTACTATTGCTACTTGTTACTTGTTACGAATTACCTTGCTACCAAACTATCTGTTACCGCTACTTTTAGTACTTGCAGAGAATACCTTGCTGAAAACCGCTTATCATTTCCTTCTGCTCCTCGTTGGGTTCGACGCTCTTACTTATCGAAAGGACTGCGATTTATCCCCTATACGTGTAGGTCATCACCCTCCTATGCCCCTATAGCGTGAGGTAGGGGATGGCCTAGGTGGGTTGGGCTCCACTCTGTCCACTAGGGCCTAGTTGCACAGTTGGATTTTCTCTTTTATTTTTATTCTTTAGCTATTGTTTTGTATTTTATTTTTATATCAATTGAATTTTGCTGACAATAAATTTGGCACATAAATAGCAGACAACACTTTCAGCTAACACAAACTGTTTCAATTTATTTTAACACATTTAACTAATTGTTTATTTTGAAATGGCTCATTTTCAAGTTGATGGTTCTATTTTAGATAGGTTAAGGGCTTTTAATTATTTGAAATGATGTTGGATAATTCATGACAATTACTTAGTAAATATTTACAACCCAACAAACATTTTAGTTTCTTTGTTCGAAGAAATGATAATTTGCCTTGCAATTTGAAATTTGTCTTTTATTTTTATCAAGTTGCAATTTGGCTTAGAAAACATGGTGACATGGCATCATTAGGTTGGGATTACTATAGCATGATTATTGGGGTGTTACACATTTCCCCTGTTTCCTCCTTCCTTCCTTCCTAAGCTATAGTTGCTCCCTCGCTCTCGCCGTCTCGCATCCAACCACCGCGGACCCCATGGTATTCTTCAATGACCAATCCAGCAGTTCCTCCCCCGCCAACGACTCTGTCACCAGCCAGGTATGACTCTCTCCTATCTCTTGCCCCCTATGCTTAGGGTTATGATTTGGAATAAAGGATCTTAACCTGGCGGCCGATTTGAGCCATTTCTTCGTCTTGTAGCTCCCTAGGACCATCACTTGCAAGGAATGGAGTGGGGTAGCTAAAGATCTGCTTGCTCGTTGTCACCATCAATCTCCATGTGTGAAATTAGTGGATTTTGTATCTGTGGATAGTGAAAGGAAGTTTCTGGCATGTGCAGAGATGGTTAGCCCCACTTTCGTTGTTACAAATCATTTGTTAGATGTAATTCTGACACTGTCACTATGTTATGTTATTCTAGGTGTGATTAAGACACTGTCATAGTTTCTACCTAGTATCTAAAAATGTTGCCATCTCATCAGCTATGCCCTGAGAAAATTATTCGGCACCGCTTTAGCAGTTTGTGCAGCCAACTTTGCTCCACACATCTGAGCAGCCAAGCAGTAAAAACTAATACTTTATGGCACAAAGGAACTGAGCATCGGAGCAACTAGGTGATTTGGTTCCCTAAATTTTTCCTCTGGTGTCGGCTCGGCAGTGCAGGCACCAGTGCCAAATGTAGCAACAGTTGGTTTGACACAGGTTTTCGCCTACATAGTGGAGGGCCTTAGTGCTATTATTTCTATGTTACTAAATTTGTGCATCTACATACCTGTTAGTATTAATTTGATGTCATTCAAACACTGTTGTTGTGTTGTTGCAGTTAATATTTAGCTTCCTCATAAAATGGTCAATTTTTGATTTATAGTACATGACTAAGAACTTGAAGTGTTGTTGCAATTAATTATAGCTTGTGATGTTCTTGAATTTGGTTGTTGTCTCTGTAACAGTTAATTCATTTGCACATTTATCTTTTTGAGAAGATATGTCATAATTAACATGTTTCTTCAGTTTTTCAAATATCTATTTGGTGACTTTCTATGTTGCTAGAAACCCATTTTCCCTACAATTGTGACTGATTTAGTTTTAAATATTATAGGATGAACATAAGTGTTCTTACCTGGAGTGAGTTGATCAGGAGTGGCCACAGTCTTTGAAGATGTGCCTAGCAAAGCTTTGGAACATGTATGACGAAGAGAATAGAGATAGGCTTAGAGAAAATGTTGTCAACGTCGAAGAATATCAAGATACGGGAAAAAAGAGGAAGATGGAGAATGAGCTCAATTTTTTTAAATTAGACTTTTGTAAGATGGTGTTTGCAAAAGAGGAGGAACTCTCCCAGTTGATTAGTCTGGAATAGGTTCTTACTGAATTGAAAGCAGAGGTGGAGAAGATGAATTTGGCTGATCATGCATGAGTCAATTAGGGAAATGAATATATTGTTCTAATATTGTGCTGAACATACTTTAGCTTTTGAAGGTGAACTAGATATATGCTGTACTGAGTTGTTGTCATCTAGCTATCATACCGTGTTGATAAAATATGTGTGTGTTCCTGATATGAAAGTGGTAAACAGTTGTTCGATATGAAATGAGAATTTGCGTAATACTGAAAGTATTAATAGTAAACTAATAAACCTGCTGAATGGGTCATGGAACTTTACAAATGTTTGTAGCAGTAAAAGCGTGTGTGATGGATAGCCCAATTTCATACAATTTTTTCATCGAATCGTGTGTGATATACTTGAGTAATGCAAACGGTTAACTCTGTGATCGCTACACCTATCATAGACGGGGCTATACAAAAAAACTATGTGTGATGTGTATGCCACACAAACGTTTGTTCCATGATTATTGTGTGGGATGGCAAGACGATCTCCCATGGCTTGTCCTATGATAGTTTCTACATTATCTCCCCCGATCGCACACGAACGGAAAATTGTGTGTGATTTACATACGAATGGAAACGTTTGTATGAGATTCACTGTGTGGGATGTACATACGAACAGAAACGATTGGGCATGCATAGTTATCTGTGATGGCTCGCCCGATCACACACGAGCTCTATTTGCCTCGTGTGTGTGACCGTAGGACCTATCACCAACGGTTTTTGGGTCATGTGGGATGAACCCCCTATCACACACAGAGGCAATGCGATGGTTTTAAACTCTGCCGCTGAAAGGGGGTAAAAACCGTTCGTATAGCACGTCCCTGCACCAGTGACAATGGCCCCGGGTCCATTCACTTTATATTTACTAAAACCTTAAATATCCTTGCTGCAATTTATTTTCTTTTGTTTTACTTTTTATTTATCCCTCTATCACTATCAGAATTAATCCTTGCAATTGACGACTACAAGGGGATTGACAACCCTCTTGTACGTGTTGAGTGCAAGTATTTGTTGTGTGTGTGTGTGTGTGCAGGTACTATTGACGTCTATTTGTGTGAGTCTCCTTGGTTCTTAACTGAGGGAAATACTATTTGCTACTATACTACATCACCCTTCCTCTTCGGGGAAATCCCAACATCTATCACAAGTAGTAGCGATCTACATCAACAACTTCGCTGCCGTCATCACCAACTCTCCCCCTCTATGTGGCGGTGTAACCTCCCTCTATCCACTATAATCTCTACTTGAACATGGTACTTTATGGTATATATTATTATTTGATGATGTGTTACACTTCTATGATGTTTGAGTAGATCCCTTGTATCCTACGGGTTAATTATGTTTTGGCGTGATTGATATGAGTTGTATTTTATTATGGTGCTGAGCTATGGTTCCCTCCGTGTCGCGCAAGCGTGTGGGATTACTATTGTAGGGTGTTGTAGTATGTTCATGATTCACTTATAGTGGGTAGCGAAGGTGATAGAAGCTTAAACTCAAGTAAGTGGGTTGTTGCGTATGGGATTTAAGCGGACTTTACACTTAATTCTATGGTTGAGTTTTACCTTAATGATCTTTAGTAGTTGCGGATGCTTACTAGAGTTCCAATCATAAGAATATGTGATCCAAGTACGGAAAGTATGTTAGTGTATGCCTCTCCCTGATGCATATGATAAGTATCACACGTGTCATATTCAAGTGCCTATGGACAATCCTTCTCATCGTTCTCCAAAAGCTTTTAAACAACAGCTAACTCTCATTATCTTCAAAGCAATCTCTTTATTTAGTGTAAACTAGTTTTATTTCTTGTTCTAGGTAAAGCAAACGTTAGTGTGTGTAGAGTTGTATCGATGGTCGATAGAACTTGAGAGAATATATATCCTACCTTTAGCTCCTCGTTGGGTTCAATACTCATATTTATTGAAAAGGCTACAAATGATCCCCCATACTTGTGTGTTATCAAAGCCTGGGCCGGTGAGATTATTATGGCGGCGGCTAATCCAAAGCCCATCCTTGGCTCCTCTCGGAGCAGCTGGTGCTCATGTACACGAACGTGTGTCGAAGGGACTCAGGGAGGTTGCTCATGTTGTTGATGGATACCTAAAGACAGTAGAGGTCCAAGTAGGTGGTTTACAGAACTTCTTGTTGTCCTTCCTCTTGGTGCTACTCCTCTTCTTCATCGATGGCGAGTTCTACTTCATCAACTTATTTTGGTTCAGGGGCCTCTTGATGCAATGTTGCATCTCCTTTTTGTAGCACATAACGCAAAATTCAATTCTCTATCACGAAGCAGTTAGGCATAGGAGTAGGTAACAAGTACCTAACTCCGGGAATTCGAATACAATGATGACCACAGCAAACCACTACCATTGCAACACTAGAAAGAACTCTAATATTGACAAGGTTGTCACCATAATGGGACAGAGATGGTTGAAGTTGAGGCCAAGGGAGTTGACCAACATGGTGATAACTTCTTCACACACGCTATCTCCTTGTGTACAATTTGCTTGGTGCACAAGGTGTAACAAAAGTATTGCCCCTAAGTTGGGCGAATAATCGACATCAAGGTTTGCTGCTTTTATGAGAGTTAGCATATTCTCGTCATTCACCTTTGAAACTTCCCCTTGTTCCAGCAATGAGTTAGTGATAACATAATAGAAATATCGAATAAGAAGACTTTTAATGCAACTGATCCTTTGCTTGGAACCATGGTAACTCATCTGATAAAAGATTGCCTCGGGTACGGTGTAAGAAAATCATAGACATATGGACTGTCATCCTTGTTGTTTGTGAAGCCAAAATAATTACACCACTCCTCCAGAGTGATGTCAAAATCTTGGTACATGAGTCGGAAAGTGATCCATTCTACTTCGTGCACCTTGGGAATAAACCGACAATATGCAAGAGAGTACGATGCCCAGCTTGGCTATTGTGAACTCGCAAACCCACTTCGTGGTCTTCATCTTCCTCCCGTGAACCTTCTTGTATTTTTTCTTGGCCTCAACGGTGGTGAAGACGATCCCCTGCGTGTAAACTTGTTGCCTTTGTGCGGCACTCGTGGATGAACTTGGTGTTTCACCACGAGCGACACATGTGAACTCCTCGTAAACATCTCCACCAAAATATTTTTTCAGTCCAATAGAAAAATACAATAGTGATCCTACAACAACTAAAACATCATACTCCTCCAAAACATCAATGAATCCAAGCCAAAATCAAAATTAGGATCAAAAGTACGCATAACCTAATCATGGCAATGCTAGGCACATAGAACATGTATTTGCGAAAAATAAGTTGGGGGAGGGGGGGGGGAACGTGCCATAGATGGATCGCGCGGAAGGGCTTGAACTAAAATCGAACGAGTAGATAGCTCCGACAAAGTGAGGTATGGTTTGCGGGAAGAGGAAGAAGAAGAAAATAGATGAGATGGAGGAAACTTACCTCCCGCCTCAGACTCTTTGTGGCCTCTGATACACTATATGAGTGTGCATACGAGCGGGTGCGATCATATGGAACATTGTCTTGTGTTCTGGAGCCCTCCGTGCCACGGTGGATACCTCATACGGCCGCTTATACGAGCATCAGCGCTGGTATGAAACACCATCATTCGCTCTACTCTTCTTTTTGGCTCGTCGCAGGTGTCATACGAGCACATATACGAGTGTCATCGCTCGTACAAAACGTTTTTGTTTGCTCTGGACTTCTTCAATGTTTTCGCCAAAGCTTCATACCACCGCACATACGAGCGGGTGCGCTCGTATAATATGTCATTGTTCGCTCTGTTTTCTCTGTCTGGTTTCGTTAGATCTGCCCACGCTCCATACGACCCCAATGGCCATATGAAAGCTCCTCTTCTATTAAGTCACCTCTGAAACTTTTTTTTCTTCAGTGATTTCTGCGGGATTACTTCCAACACAACATACAGGCTTTCAGGCGTTAATACGACACATGACCTGATCGTGGAGGAGAATATTTGAGTTACGAGTTTGGTCTTCATTTGAAACAATGCGGAATAGTTTCGCAACTCACGCCACCCGGAACACCACAACGTAATGGTGTGCGCGAACGTCGAAACCGCACTTTATTAGATATGGTGCGATCTATGGTGTCTCTTACTGATTTACCGCTATCATTTTGGGTTTATGCTTTAGAGACGGATGCATTCACGTTAAATAGGGCACCATCTAAATCCGTTTAGACGATGCCTTATGAACTATGGTTTGGCAAGAAACCAAAGTTGTCGTTTCTTAAAGTTTGTGTCTGCGATGCTTATGTGAAAAAGCTTCAACCTGATAAGCTCGAACCCAAATCGGAGAAATGTGTCTTCATAGGATACCCAAAGGAGACTGTTGGGTACACCTTCTATCACAGAGCCCAAGGCAAGACATTCATTGCTAAAAATGGATCCTTTCTAGAGAAGGAGTTTCTCTCGAAACAAGCGAGTGGGAGGAAAGTAGAACTTGATGAGGTAATTCAACCTGCTCCCTTATTGGAAAGTAGTCCATCACAGATACCGGTTCCTGTGACACCTACACCAATTAGTGAGGAAGCTAATGATATTGATCAAGAAACTTCAGATCAAGTTACTACCGAACCTCATAGGTCAACCAGAGTAAGATCCGCACCAGAGTGGTATGGTAATCCTATTCTGGAGGTCACGTTACTTGACCATGGCAAACCTACGAACTATGAGGAAGCGATGATGAGCCCAGATTCCGCAAAATGGCTTGAGGTCATGAAATCTGAGATGGGATCCATGTATGAGAAGAAAGTGTGGACTTTGGTTGACTTGCCCAATGATCGGCAAGCCATCGAGAATAAATGGATCTTCAAGAAGAAGACTGACGTAGACGGTAATCAGTACTAGGGAAAAGCCTAGCAGCAGCATGCGTTTTGGGCCTATTAGTAGCGTCGGGGCCGGCGCTACTAATAAGGCGCTACAACTAACGTATAGCAGTAGCGCGGGTGCCACCCGCGCTACTACTACGTTCGTTAGTAGTAGTGTGTGTAAAAACCCGCGCTACTACTAATCTCTAATCTCTGATTTTTTTTGAATTTTTTCGAAAAAGAAATTCGATTTCCCCCCCTAATTTTCAAATTTCTGAATTATTTTAACCTCAAATCTCTAATCACCCCTCATCACTGCTCAATTTAATCTCTAATCACCCCTCATCATTCCAAATCATCTAACTTCCCGTTCGATCACCCATCCTCTCACTACTCCAGCCTGAGCACGCTTAACTTCCGGGTTCTATTCTCCCTCGTTTCCAAGTCTGCACTTGTTGTTTTCCTAACAATAGTAAGATGTCAATCTTATTAACCTCAGGAATTTAGCTTGAGCATGAAGTCACACATTTCACTGTTTGAGTTTGAAACTATTGTTCTAAAAAATTAGTAACACTAATATTTCTTGAATAATTAGTTTGACCACAATTTGACCACAGTTTGACCATAGTTTGACCAGATTTGACCAAAGTTCAAAAAAACTAAAATGATTATTTAGTAACACTAATATTCTTGAATAATTAGTTTGACCATAGTTTGACCAGATTTAACAAAAATTAAAAAAAACTGAAATTTGATGAATTTTTTTGCCTCTAGATCTTAAAAGCCCCGTAACTTTTTTTCTGTTTGGTTTTTGAGGATTTTGAAAATGTTTAACGGGGTTCCCATTTTTACAAATTCTTGAGAGATTTTGCAAATAAAGTCGAAATTCATATTTGCAAATTTTCCCAACAACTAGACCACATATCACATGGGAAACTTATTCTCTTTTATTTTTTGACATTTTCATCATTTTCTTTTATTTATTTTTAAAACTGAAAAGGCGATCCACCGGGGGGGTAGAGTTTGAAAATGGGACCTTTAGTAGTAGCGCGGGTTTTTACCCCCACGCTACTACTATGGCACCACTTAGTAGTAGCGAGGGCTAAAAACCAACGCTACTGCTATCAAACTTAGTAGTAGCGAGGGTTAAAAACCCGCGCTACTACCATGGCATGTCCCGGGGGGCACGGTAGAGACCGCTTAGTAGTAGCGTGGGTTAAAAACCCGCGCTACTGCTATCAACTTAGTAGTAGCGAGGTTTAAAAACCTGCGCTACTGGTAAGTAGCAGTAGCGAGGGTTTTTAACCCTTGCTACTAGTAACTTTCTGTGTATAAGCTTTTCCCTACTAGTGAATGTTACTATCTACAAAGCTCGACTTGTTGCGAAAGGTTTTCGACAAGTTCAAGGGGTTGACTACGATGAGACTTTCTCATTGTAGCGATGCTTAAGTCTGTCTGAATCATGTTAGCAATTGCCGCATTTTAATAAAATTTGGCAAACGGATGTCAAAACTGCATTCCTGAATGGATTTCTAGAAGAAGAGTTGTATATGATGCAACCAGAAGGTTTTGTCGATCCAAAAGGTACTAACAAAGTGTGCAAGCTCCAGCGATCCATTTATGGACTGGTGCAAGCCTCTCGGAGTTGGAATAAACGTTTTCATAGTGTGATCAAAGCATATGGTTTTATACAGACTTTTGGAGAAGCCTGTATTTACAAGAAAGTGAGTGGGAGCTCTGTAGCATTTCTAATACTATATGTGGATGACATATTGTTGATTGGAAATGATATAGAATTTCTGGATAGCATAAAAGGATACTTGAATAAGAGTTTTTCAATGAAAGACCTCGGTGAAGCTGCTTATATATTGGACATCAAGATCTATAGAGATAGATCAAGACGCTTAATTGGACTTTCACAAAGCACATACCTTGATAAAGTTTTGAAAAAGTTCAAAATGGATCAAGCAAAGAAAGGGTTCTTGCCTGTGTTACAAGGTGTGAAGTTGAGTCAGACTCAATGCCCGACCACTGCAGAAGATAGAGAGAAAATGAAAAATGTTCCCTATGCTTCAGCCATAGGCTCTATCTTGTATGCAATGCTGTGTACCAGACCTGATGTGTGCCTTGCTATTAGTTTAGCAGGGAGGTACCAAAGTAATCCAGGAGTGGATCACTGGACAATGGTCAAGAACATCCTGAAATACCTGAAAAGGACTAAGGCTATGATTCTCGTTTATGGTGGTGACGAAGAGCTCGTCGTAAATGGTTACGTCGATGCAAGATTTGACACTGATCCGGACGATTCTAAATCGCAAACCAGATACGTGTTTATATTGAATGGTGGAGCTGTCAGTTGGTGCAATTCTAAACAAAGCGTCGTGGCGGGATCTACATGTGAAGCGGAGTCCATAGCTGCTTCGGAAGCAGCAAATGAAGGAGTCTCAATGAAGGAGTTCATATCCGATCTAGGTGTCATACCTAGTGCATCGGGTCCAATGAAAATCTTTTGTGACAATACTGGTGCAATTGCCTTGGCAAAGGAATCCAGATTTCACAAGAGAACCAAACACATCAAGAGACGCTTCAATTCCATCCGTGATCAATGATACATCTCCAACGTATCTATAATTTTTGATTGTTCCATGCTATTATATTACCCCTTTTGGATGTTTATGGGCTTTATTTTACACATTTATATCATTTTTGGGACTAACCTACTAACCGGAGGCCCAGCCCGTATTGCTGTTTTTTTGCCTATTTCAGTATTTCGAAGAAAAGGAATATCAAACGGAGTCCAAACAGAATGAAGCCTTCAGGAATGTGATTTTTGGAATGAACGTGATCCAGAGGACTTGGAGTGCAAGTCAACAAGCAGCCAAGGCGGCCACGAGAGGGTAGGGCGCGCTCCCCCTACAGGGCGCGCCCCCCCTATAGGGCGCGCCCCCTGTCTCGTGGGCCCCTCGGGCGGCCACCGACGTACTTCTTCCTCCTATATAAGCCTACGTACCCTGAAAACATCCAGGGAGCCAACGAAACACAATTTCCACCGCCATAACCTTCTGTATCCATGAGATCCCATCTTGGAGCCTTCGCCGGCACTCCGCCGGAGGGGGAATCGACCACGGAGGGCTTCTACATCAACACCATAGCCCCTCCGATGAGTTGTGAGTAGTTTACCACAGACCTACAGGTTCATAGTTATTAGCTAGATGGCTTCTTTTCTCTTTTTGGATCTTAATACAATGTTCTCCCCCTCTCTTGTGGAGATCTATTCGATGTAAACTCTTTTTGCGGTGTGTTTGTCGAGATCCGATGAATTGTGGATTTATGATCAAGTTTATCTATGAGAAATATTTGAATCTCCTCTGAATTCTTTTATGTATGATTGAGTTATCTTTGCAAGTCTCTTCGAATTATCAGTTTGGTTTGGCCTACTAGATTGATCTTTCTTGCCATGGGAGAAGTGCTTAGCTTTGGGTTCAATCTTGCAGTGTCCTTACCCAGTGAGAGCAGGGGTTGCAAGGCACGTATTGTATTGTTTCCATCGAGGATAAAAGGATGGGGTTTATATCATATTGCATGAGTTTATCCCTCTACATCATGTCATCTTTCTTAATGCGTTACTCTGTTCTTGTGAACTTAATACTCTAGATGCATGCTGGATAGCAGTCGATGTGTGGAGTAATAGTAGTAGATGCAAGCAGGAGTCGGTCTACTTGTCACGGACGTGATGCATATATACATGATCACGCCTAGATAATCTCATAATTATTCGCTTTTCTATCAATTGCTCGACAGTAATTTGTTCACCCACCGTAATACTTATGCTATCTTAAGAGAAGCCACTAGTGAAACCTATGGCCCCTGGGTCTATCTTTTATCATATAAGCTTTCAATCTACTTTTATTTGCATCTTTACCTTTCCAATCTATATTATAAAATACCAAAAAATATTTATCTTATCATACTATCTCTATCAGATCTCACTTGCGCAAGTGGCCGTGAAGGGTGTTGGTTGCGAGTTCTTTGTTTGTTTGTGTAGGTGCGTGGGACTTCTGAGGAGCCTCCTACTAGATTGATACCTTGGTTCTCAAAAACTGAGGGAAATACTTACGCTACTATTGTTGCATCACCCTTTCCTCTTCAAGGAAAACCAACGCAAGCTCAAGACGTAGCAAGAAGGATTTCTGGCGCCATTGCTGGGGCGGTCTTCGCTCAAGTCAAGACATACCAAGTACCCATCACAAACTCATCTCCCTCGCATTTACATTATTTGCCATTTGCCTCTCGTTTTGCTCTCCCCCACTTCACCCTTGCCGTTTTATTCGCCCTCTCTTTCCCAATCTCCTCTCTTTTTCACTTGCCTTTTTCTGTTTGCTTGTGTGTTGGATTACTTGTTGCCATGGCGCAAGATAATACCAAATTGTGTGATTTCTCCAATACCAATAATAATGATTTCCTTAGTACTCCGATTGCTCCTCTTAATGATGTTGAGTCTTGTGAAATCAATACTGCTTTGCTAAATCTTGTTATGAAAGATCACTTCGCCGGCCTTCGTAGTGAAGATGCCGCTACCCATCTAAACAACTTTGTTGATTTGTGTGATATGCAAAAGAAGAAAGATACGGATAATGATATTGTTAAATTGAAGTTATTTCCGTTTTCACTTAGAGATCGTGCTAAAGTTTGGTTTTCGTCTTTGCCTAAAAATAGTATTGATTCTTGGAACAAGTGCAAAGATGCTTTTATCTCTAAGTATTTTCCTCCCGCTAAGATTATCACTCTTAGGAACGATATTATGAATGTTAAACAACTTGATCATGAGCATGTTGCCCAATCTTGGGAAAGAATGAAATTGATGATTCACAATTGCCCTACTCATGGTTTGAATTTATGGATGATCATACAAAAATTTTATGCCGGTTTGAACTTTGCTTCTAGCAATCTTTTAGATTCGGCCGCGGGAGGCACGTTTATGGAAATCACTTTAGGAGATGCTACAAAACTCCTTGATAATATTATGGCTAATTATTCTCAATGACACACAGAAAGATCTTCTAGTAAAAAAATGCATGCTATAGAAGAAATCAATGTTTTGAGTGGAAAGATAGATGAACTTATGAAATTATTTGCTACTAAGAGTGCTCCTTTTGATCCCAATGATATGCCTTTGTCTACTTTGATTGAGAATAATAATGAATCTATGGATGTGAATTTTGTTGGCAGGAATAGTTTTGGAAACAATGCTTATAGAGGAAACTTTAATCCTAGACCGTTCCCTAGTAATTCCTCTAATAATTATGGAAATTCCTACAATAATTCTTATGGTAATTTTAATAAGATGCCCTCTGATTTTGAGAATAGTATGAAAGAATTTATGATTTATCAAAAGAATTTTAATGCTTTGCTTGAAGAAAAATTGCTCAAAGTTGATGATTTGGCTAGGAACGTTGATAGACTTTTGCTTGATGTTGATTCTCTTAAACTTAGATCTACTCCTCCTAAGCATGATATCAGTGAGTCTCTCAAGGCAATGAGAATTTCCATTGATGAGTGCAAGGAAAGAACCGCTAGATTGCGTGCTAAGAAAGATTGCTTTGTAAAGGCGTGTTCTTCTAGTTTCCATGAAAATAATGATGAAGATCTTAAAGTTATTGTTGTGTCTCCTATTAGATCTTTGTTTTGCAATATGAATCTTAATAATAATGGGACTGGATATGAGTCAACTTTAGTTAGAAGGCGTCCCAATAATTCGGAGTTTTTAGATCTTGATGCTAAATTTGGTAAAAGTGGGATTGGAGAGGTCATGACTTTAAATAGCATTGAACCCACTCTCTCGGATTTCAAGGAATTTGATTATGATAATTGTTCTTTAGAAGGTTGTATTTCCTTGTTGCAATCTGTTGTTAATTCTCCTCATGCTTATAGTCAAAATAAATCTTTTACCAAACATATCGTTGATGCCTTGATGCAATCTTATGATGAAAAACTTAATTTGGAAGTTTCTATACCTAGAAAACTTAATGATGAGTTGGAACCTACTATAAAGATTAAAATTAAAGATCATGAGTGTTATGCTTTGTGTGATTTGGGTGCTAGTGTCTGCACGATTCTGAAAACTTTATGTGATATTCTAGGTTTCCATGATCTTGATGATTGCTCTTTAAATTTGCACCTTGCGGATTCCACCATTAAAAAGCCAATGGGAAGGATCAATGATGTTCTCATTGTTGCAAATAGAAATTTGGTGCCCGTAGATTTTATCGTTCTTGATATAGATTGCAATCTTTCTTGCCCTATTATCCTTGGTAGAATGATTGGTGCGATTATTGATATCAAGGAAGGGAATATTAGATTCCAATTTCCATTAAGGAAAGGCATGGAGCACTTTCCAAGAAAGGAAGTCAAATTACCTTATGAATCTATCATGCGAGCTACTTATGAATTGAGTGCCAAAGATGGCACTACTTAAATCTATCTTCGCTTTTATGCCTAGCTAGGGGCGTTAAACGATAGCGCTAGTTGGGAGGCAACCCAATTTTATTTGTGTTTTTTGTTTTTGTTTCTGTTTAGTAATAAATTTTGCATCTACCTTCTGTTTAGATGTGTTTTTATGTTTTAATTAGTGTTTGTGCCAAGTAGAACCTACAGGATAACCTATGGTGATAGTTAATTTGATTCTGCTGAAAAACAGAAACTTTGCATGCACGAAATTAGTTTTGTTAAATCACATAAACATTCTTTTGCGTTGATTATTTTTTCTGATGATCAATAGACAAATGTTCCAGGACTTCCTATTTTGGTAGGATTTCTAAAGTTCCAGAAGTTTGCGTTAGTTACAGATTTCTACAGACTATTCTGTTTTTGACAGATTCTGTTTTTCGTGTGTTGTTTGCTTATTTTGATGCATCTATGGCTAGTATTAAGTGGTATGAACCATAGAGAACTTGAAATACAGTAGGTTTAACACCAATATAAATAAAGAATAAGTTCATTACAGTACCTTATGTGGTGGTTTTGTTTTCTTTCACTAACGGAGCTTATGAGATTTCCTGTTGAGTTTTGTGTTGTGAAGTTTTCAAGTTTTGGGTAAAGATTTGATGGACTATGGAATAAGGAGTGGCAAGAGCCTAAGCTTGGGGATGCCCATGGCACCCCAAGATATTCAAGAATAGCCAAAAGCCTAAGCTTGGGGATGCCCCCGGAAGGCATCCCCTCTTTCGTCTTCGTTCATTGGTAACTTTACTTGGAGCTATATTTTTATTCGCCATATGATATGTGTTTTGCTTGGAGCGTCGTGTATGATATTAGTATTTGCTTTTTAGTTTTCCACAATCATTCTTGCTGTACACAACTTTTGGGAGAAGCCTACTTGATTAGAATTTATTAGAATACTCTATGTGCTTCACTTATATCTTGTGAGCTAGATAGTTTTTGCTCTAGTGCTTCACTTATATCTTTTAGAGCACGGCGGTGGCTTAATTTTGTAGAAATTGCTAGTCTCTCATGCTTCACTTATATTATTTTGAGAGTCTCTTAGAACAGCATGGTATTTGCTATGGTTATAAAATTGGTCCTAGAATGGTAGGCATCCAAGTTGGGTATAATAAAAACTATCATAGGAAGTGAATTGGATGCTATGATCAATTTGATACTTGAAAATTGTTTTGAGATATGGATGTAGTGATATTAAATTCATGCTAGTTGGGTGATTATGAATTTAAAGAATGCTTGTGTTGAAGTTAGCAAGTCCTGTAGCATGCACGTATGGTTAAAGTTGTGTAACAAATTTGAAACATGAAGTGTACTTGGATTGTGCATCCTTATGAGTGGCGGTCGGGGACGAGCGATGGTCTTTCCCTACCAATCAATCCCTCTAGGAGCATGCGCGTAGTGCTTGGTTTTTGATGACTTCTAAATTTTTGCAATAAGTATATGAGTTCTTTTGACTAATGTTGAGTCCATGGATTATACGCACTTTTACCTTTCCATCATTGCTAGCCTCTTCGGTACCGTGCATTGCCCTTTCTCACCTTGAGAGTTGGTGCAAACTTCGCCGGTGCATCCAAACCCCGTGATATGATACGCTCTATCACACATAAACCTCCTTATATCTTCCTCAAAACAGCCACCATACCTATATGGCATTTCCATAGCCATTCCGAGATATATTGCCATGCAACTTTCCACCATTCCGTTTATCATCATGACACACTTTACTATTGTCATATTGCCATTGCATGATCATGTAGTTGACATCGTATTTGTGGAAAAGCCACCATGCATAATTTTTCATACATGTCACTCTTGATTCATTGCACCATCCCGGTACACCGCCGGAGGCATTCATATAGAGTCATATCTTGTTCTAGTTTTGAGTTGTAATTCATATGTTGTAAATCAATAAAAGTGTGATGATCATCATTATTAGAGCATTGTCCCCCAAAAGAAAAAAAAGAAAGGCAAAAAAAGGCCAAAGAAAAAAAAAGAAAGAAAAAAAATTCAAAAAATAAAATAAATAAAAAGGGGCAATGTTACTATCTCTTTTTCCACACTTGTGCTTCAAAGTAGCACCATGTTCTTCATATAGCGAGTCTCATATATTGTGCTTCAAAGTAGCACCATGTTCTTCATATAGAGAGTCTCATATGTTGTCACTTTCATATACTAGTGGGAATTTTTCATTATAGAACTTGGCTTGTATATTCCTACGATGGGCTTCCTCAAAATGCCCTAGGTCTTCGTGAGCAAGCAAGTTGGATGCACACCCACTTGTTTTCTTTTTATGAGCTTTCATTCATTTATAGCTCTAGTACATCCGTTGCATGGCAATCCCTACTCCTCATGTTGACATCAATTGATGGGCATCTCCATAGCCAGTTGATTATACTCGTCAATGTGAGACTTTATCCTTTTTTGTCTTCTCCACACAATCCCCATCATCATATTCTATTCCACCCATAGTGTTATATCCATGGCTCACGCTCGTGTATTGTGTGAAAGTTGAAAAAGTTTGAGATTATTTAAGTACGAAACAGTTGCTTGGCATGTCATCGGGGGTGTAGAATTTGGGAACATTTTTGTGTGATGAAAATGAAGCATAGCCTAACTATATGATTTTGTAGGGATGAACTTTCTTTAGCCATGTTATTTTGAGAATACATGATTGCTTTGATTAGTATGCTTGAAGTATTACTATTTCTTATCTCAATATAAACTTTTATTTTGAATCATTTGGATCTAAACATTCATTCCACAATAAAGAAAATTACATTGAGAATTATGCTAGGTAGCATACCACATCAAAAATTCTGTTTTTATCATTTACCTACTCGAGGACGAGCAGGAATTAAGCTTGGGGATGATTGATATGTCTCCAACGTATCTATAATTTTTGATTGTTCCATGCTATTATATTACCCCTTTTGGATGTTTATGGGCTTTATTTTACACATTTATATCATTTTTGGGACTAACCTACTAACCGGAGGCCCAACCCGTATTGCTGTTTTTTGCCTATTTCAGTATTTCGAAGAAAAGGATATCAAACGGAGTCCAAACGGATTGAAACCTTCGGGAGCGTGATTTTTGGAACGAACGTGATCTAGAGGACTTGGAGTGTAAAGCCAATAAGCAGCCGAGGCGGCCACGAGGGTGGAGGGCGTGCCCCCTGTCTCGTGGGCCCCTCGGGCGGCCACTAACCTACTTCTTACTCCTATATATACCCACGTACCCCGAAAACATCCAGGGAGCCAACGAAAAACAATTTCCACCGCCGTAACCTTCTGTATCCGCAAGATCCCATCTTGGAGCCTTCGCCGGCGCTCCGCCGGAGGGGGAATCGACCACGGAGGGCTTCTACATCAACACCATAGCCCCTCCGATGAGTTGTGAGTTGTTTACCATAGACCTTCGGGTCCATAGTTATTAGCTAGATGGCTTCTTCTCTCTTTTTGGATCACAAAACCATGTTCTCCCCCTCTCTTGGGGAGATCTGTTCGATGTAACTCTTTTTGCGGTGTGTTTGTCGAGATCCGATGAATTGTGGGTTTATGATCAAGTTTATCTATGAGAAATATTTGAATCTCCTCTGAATTCTTTTATGTATGATTGAGTTATCTTTGCAAGTCTCTTTGAATTATCAGTTTGGTTTGGCCTACTAGATTGATCTTTCTTGCCATGGGAGAAGTGCTTAGCTTTGGGTTCAATCTTGCGGTGTCCTTACCCAGTGAGAGCAGGGGTTGCAAGGCACGTATTGTATTGTTGCCATCAAGGATAAAAAGATGGGGTTTATATCATATTGCATGAGTTTATCTCTCTACATCATGTCATCTTTCTTAATGTGTTACTCTATCCTTGTGAACTTAATACTCTAGATGCATGCTGGACAGCGGTCGATGTGTGGAGTAATAGTAGTAGATGCAGGCAGGAGTCGGTCTACTTTTCACGGACGTGATGCCTATATACATGATCATGCCTAGATAATCTCATAATTATTCACTTTTTTATCAATTGCTCGACAGTAATTTGTTCACCCACCGTAATACTTATGCTATCTTGAGAGAAGCCACTAGTGAAACCTATGGCCCCCGGGTCTATCTTTTATCATATAAGCTTTCAATCTACTTTGATTTGTATCTTTACTTTTCCAATCTATATTATAAAATACCAAAAAAATATTTATCTTATCATACTATCTCTATCAGATCTCACTTGCGCAAGTGGCCGTGAAGGGATTGACAACCCCTTTATTGTGTTGGTTGTGAGTTCTTTGTTTGTTTGTGTAGGTGCGTGGGACTTCTGAGGAATCTCCTACTGGATTGATACCTTGGTTCTCAAAAATTGAGGGAAATACTTATGCTACTATTGCTGCATCACCCTTTCCTCTTCAAGGAAAACCAATGCAAGCTCAAGACGTAGCAATCAAGTCCAGGTGGGATACATAGAGATTTGCAAGATACATACGGATCTGAATGTTGCAGACCCGTTGACTAAGCCTCTCTCACGAGAAAAACATGATCAGCACCAAGACTCCATGGGTGTTAGAATCATTACTGTGTAATCCAGATTATTGACTCTAGTGCAAGTGGGAGACTGAAGGAAATATGCCCTAGAGGCAATAATAAAGTTATTATTTATTTCTTTATTTCATGATAAATGTTTATTATTCATGCTAGAATTGTATTAACCGGAAGCATAATACATGTGTGAATACATAGACAAACATAGTGTCACTAGTATGCCTCTACTTGACTAGCTCGTTGATCAAAGATGGTTAAGATTTCCTAACCATTGACATGAGTTGTCATTTGATAAACGGGATCACATCATTGGGAGAATGATGTGATTGGCTTGACCCATTCCGTTAGCTTAGCACTTGATCGTTTTAGTTTACTGCTATTGCTTTCTTCATGACTTATACATGTTCCTATGACTGAGATTATCAACTCCCGATTACCGGAGGAACACTCTGTGTGCTACCAAACGTCACAATGTAACTGGGTGATTATAAAGGTGCACTAAAGGTGTCTCCGATGGTACTTGTTGAATTGGCATAGATCGAGATTAGGATTTGTCACTCCGATTGTCGGAGAGGTATCTCTGGGCCCTCTCGGTAATGCACATCACTATAAGCCTTGCAAGCAATGTGAATAATGAGTTAGTTGCGGGATGAAGCATTATGGAATGAGTAAAGAGACTTGCCGGTAATGAGATTGAGCTAGGTATTGAGATACCGACGATCAAATCTCGGGCAAGTAACATACTGATGACAAAGGGAACAATGTATGTTATTATGCGGTTTGACCGATATAGATCTTCATGGAATATGTAGGAGCCAATATGAGCATCCAGGTTTCGCTAATTGTTATTGACCGAAGACGTGTCTCGGTCATGTCTACATAGTTCTCGAACCCGTAGGATTCGCACGCTTAACGTTCGGTGACGATCGGTATATGAGTTTATGTGTTTTGATGTACCAAAGGTAGTTCGGAGTCCCGGATATGATCATGGACATGACGAGGAGTCTCGAAATGGTCAATACATAAAGATAGATATATTGGATGACTATATTCGGACACCGGATGAGTTCCGGGGGTCACCGGATATTTATGGGAGTGCCGGGAGGTTATCGGAACCCCCAGGGGATCTAATGGGCCAACATGGGCCTTGTGGGAGAGAGAGGAGAGGGCCTACGGCTGCCCCCCCTTGGGAGTCTGAATTGGACAATGAGGGGGGGGGGGGCGCCCCCTCTCTCCTCACTCTCTCCCTCTCCTTCCTTCCCTCTCTCCTACTCCTACTAGGAAAGGAGGAGTTCTACTCCCGGTGGGAGTAGGACTCCCCCCTTATCGCGCCCTCCTCCTTGGCCGGCCGCCTCCCCCCTAGCTCCTTTATATGCGGGTGTAGGGGGGCACCCCAAGGCACACAAGTTGATCATTGATCTTTAGCCGTGTGCGGTGCCCCTCCACCATAATCCACCTCGGTCATATCATAGCGGTGCTTAGATGAAGCCCTGCATCGGTAGCTTCATCAACACCATCATCACACTGTCATGCTGACGGAACTCTCCCTTGAAGCTCTACTGGATCGTGAGTTCGTGGGACGTCACCGAGCTGAACGTGTGCAGATCGCGGAGGTGTCGTACGTTCGGTACTAGGATCGGTCGATTGTGAAGACGCACGACTACATCAACTGCGTTGTCATAACGCTTCCGCTTACGGTCTACGAGGGTACGTGGACGACACTCTTCCCTCTCGTTGTTATGCATCACCATGATCTTGCATGTGCGTAGGATTTTTTTTGAAATTACTATGTTCCCCAACAATGATGATGATGCCGTCTCTGGTGTATGTCTTCATTTTCTTTTTTTTGGGAAAATGTCTCACAAAAATATCCTTTGCAGGAAGGTCAAATCTTACATTTCCTTCAAACATATTGATAGTTAACTTTATGATCCTAAGAAACGGTCAACCAAGAATTATAGGAGAAATTGAGGGCGGTGTTGTGGCGACCATATTGAGTGGCGGCTGAGCGGGGAAGGACCGGAGTCGGGCTGTGGCATCCCAAGAATGGACGGCGGTCACAGAGGCAATGAGAGATGGGGTGGTATCGGGCTGGGGCGGCGGTCCATGTCGCGGCGGTAGTGAAAACGAACGGAATCGACGTGGGCGGTTGGTGGCGTGAAAGTTTCACCACTGCGGTTTGGTTTCCTCCACAACAATTATTATTTAGGTCAGCCCCTATGGGTGCACTTGTAGTAAAATTTTAGGACAGTTGTAAATTATTATTATTTTCACCAAACAGATATAGGATTGTAGCTGTATTTTGTCCACAACACAGTAAACAGTGGTTTTTTGGTCATGACCGTAGTTTTCGGCATCTACTGTTGGAAATGCTCTAACATGGGATGGTGCACACGAAAATATCTGATGCTACGGGCTTAGGTGTTCCAGGAGCTTCCAAGGCATTGAACCTTAGATCTATGGTGATAGCTTGTGCAAATTTACGAGAAAAAACAAAAAACCAATAATTACATTCACGTTCGGGGTATCCTCAAATGACCATCGGATCTTTAAATCCGATGGTCGGGAGCTTCCGGAGCACCTGAGCTTTTTTATTTTTTTTAAGCTGGGAAAAGATTTGCATCTGAGCTAAGTACTTTCGTAGCACCTAAACCTCTCACAACACCGAAAATATGTAGGCATGGACGAGCGTGTGCACTCCTTGTATCGACAGCCATCGAATCGGGTCTGGCGATGCGGGAAGTATGCTACTCCCTCCATTCCACAATGTAGTGCCTGTAGATTTTTGTAAAAGTCAAACTTAGCCAACTTTGACCAAGTGTATTGAGAAAAGTGTCTACATCTACAATACCAAGCATGTACATTCTGAAAATATAACTCACGATGTATCCAGTGATGTGCATTCGGTATTCTAGATGTACCTACTTTTCTCTATAAACATGGTCAAAGTTGATAATTTTTGACTTTTGTAAAAATGTATAGGCACTGCGTTATGGAACGGAGGGAGTATATCAAAGGCTTTGTAGGGTATCTGTACGCACATTGAATAGCGTACGCATATAACGGAGTTGGTCCTTGAGACGTCCATTTGATTCTCATGGTGCGGTTTGGGTATTTGCCGCAGGCCCGCAGTTGTTTATCGATTCAGAGTAGCTTCCTGCTTTAGCTGTGTCCTAATTGTTGGTGAAGATGCGCTTCTCTGGATCGTAGTCACCTACCTCTTCCACCGCTGCTCGACTGCACTTCAATCTCGCCGTCGACAAAAAAATCTCAGATCTATAGAACGCAGAACAAATACCAAATTATAAAATTATACTTTCACAAAAAAATACAGAGCTTACCTCAAGCATCAGTTTCTTTGTGAGCCACTCTGTGCGACCTAGAGTAGCGCCCTCCGCGGCATGATCTTCAGATTGTACAATCATGGGAAGGTTGCCTTCGCCGGCGGCGATTGCAGCTTGGGGTGAGTTCGAACCAGATGATGCATGCGGAAGAGAGCTCCCGACTGAAACTGGAGCAGACATCTGGACGCAGAACAAGATTGCTTGATTCAGAACCGGATAATACGCTGGATTTCAAACCGGGTGATGCGATGAGTGTTGGTGTGCTTGCAGCCCCACCGTATTAAGTATAGGCCTTGCTAGGCGGAGGCTCCAAAATGATCCAAAAATCAAACTGCATTTCTACAGTGTTGCATCTGCGCACTTGGCCCAAACCAAAGGGGCATGCACACTGCGTTGTCGGTGGTAGCTTGGCTGTCGAGCATATCACTAAAAAAACTTGCATGTGACTTCTGCAAAATTGTAAGGAATGGCTAAGACTACTGGAATCAGCTCATTTGCTGTCCGCCATGGCGGACGGCAAAGTCCTTTGCCGTTAACCAGCGGACGACAAACTGTCTGGCTAAACATGTGCCAGCAAAGGCCTTCTTTGCCGTCCGCTTCGTAGAAACGGATGGCAAAGGATTATGTCGTCAACCATCCGAGGCCAGCAGACGGCAACGACGACGGACGGCAGTGGTGTGAGGTGAGAGTTGTTAGGGGGTTAACAACATTCTTTGCCGTTTGCCAGTCCGCTGACGGATGGCGAAGAGCTTAGCTAGGGCAGCACTGGGATGCTGCCATGTGGCTAGCTATGTCGTCGGCCAGCAGACGACATAGATGGCCCTGTTTGCCAGGCCTATTTGGTCACTTTGTCATCCGCTTGCAGACGGCAAAATGACCAAATAGGCAGCCAGTGTTGCCAGTTCGCACAGGTGACTGCCACGTGTCCTCTTTGTCGTCTGCTAGCCGACGGCAAAGAGCTTTGCCGTCCACTAGCAGATGGCAAAAATGCTGTTTTTATTTAAATCTAATTAATTAGACATGGTTTCAAACACAGATATACATGCACACATATCCAACAGCATGTCCAACAACATATTTGATCAAATCCAACAACATAGTTCAACAAAGTCCAACATATCCATATATACATAACCACAAACAAGTTTCCAACAACATATCCATATAGACATACATATTCAAACAAGTTTTCAGAAACAACAAGGAAGCACCAGAATAATAGTACACTCCATGAATTCAAGCCTTCCTCATGTAAAGCAAATATGCAAATTCGTTAAGATGAAAGTTAGAAGAAGAAGTAGAAGAACAAGAAGACTAGTTAGAAGAAGACTAGTTAGAAGAAGAAGAAGAAGAAGAAGAAGAAGATTTTTTCTTCTCTTTCTTTTTCTCCTCTCCTCTTCTTAGAGCTAAGCTAGGTAAAAATACTAAGTGTAGGTCATTTTAGAGCTAAGCTAGGTAAATAGGTCATTTTGGAGCTTAGTAAGGTTATTATGTCATTTTCGAGGAAAATAAGCTAAGTCCATATCATTTAGGACGTAACAAAGATTATCATGCCATTTTTGACCTAAGTATGCTAAGTATGTCATAAATGAACTGAATAAGCCAAGTATAGCTTATTTTTATATAACTTAGGTAATTATGCCATTTAGGAGGAAAATAAGCTAAGTATCCGTTTGTAAAGCAAAACATTAGAGAAAACTTACCCTCATTAGAACAAATATGATGAAGATCGCAACTAAGGTAACAATTGATCCAACGGCATAATGATACCAAGCCTCATTATCAATGGCATATTTTCTAATCTTCTTAAGCTTTAGGCGCATTGCATCCATCTTCAAGCGCATTGCATTCATCTTCATCTTGTGATCATCGATGACATCGACAACATACAACTCCAATGTCATCTTCTCTTCTACAATTCTTTTAATTTTTTCATTCAAATACTCATTTTCTTTTTCAACTAAATTTAACTTCTCGACAAGAGGGTCGGTTTCAAATTCCGGTTCACATACCTCCTAGATTAAAATATCTCTATGTCAACTTGATGGCCATAATTGTCATAAATGCGAAATGCAACAAATAGTTATGAAAGATAATTTACCACATCCGAATCATAAAGCGGGCGAGGGCTGACGGGGATAGAAATGCATCATCATCATCACTATCGGTAATGACGTGCTCATCATTATCATTAATAAATGCATCATCATGTGGAAGGCCACCTTTACGTAATCGTTCAAGCATTGACAGGTCATTTGCAGCAGTAACTTCTTCTTCTTCCGGCTCTTCTTGTTCCGGCTCAGGGTCGGATTCACTATCATTGTCTACTTTAATGTTCTAGGGTGGAGTAGAGCGTTTCTTGAAACGTTTTTTGGCAAGACGAGTTTCTTGAATTCTCCTTCGTCATATGTGTCTTGGTTAATGTGACGTTCATAATCCTCTTCATTAGGGGGAGGTGGTCTAACACGTGGCGGCACTTCATAAACGACATCCCAACCACTGAGATTTGGATCACTTTGACATGCCCACGGTAGATAGAAATCTTGGGTTGCCTGTTGAGCCATAATATAGACATCGGGAACATCCAAATGGGTGCTTTGTTTGATTTCGACTAGCCCTATATGTTCATGAGTCCTTCTAGTCTCCCTGGGCTGGAACCAATAACATCTGAAGAGTATGACGTTTGGTGGGTTATCACCATAGAATTGAAGTTCATAAATTGCTTCAACTCTTCCATAATACTCGACACCTCCTTCGCCGATAGCAGAGACACAAAAAATTGTAGGCTTTCGGTCGACCATAGATAGCTCTTTGCCATAGGTACGAAAGCGATACCCGTTGATGTTGTAATTGTCAAATGAACGGACCTTATAGTCAAAACCATTAGCTACTTGTCTCAATTTGGCATCCATAATCTCTGAATTAGGCTACAAGTTTACTAAGAAAGGATTGTTGCATTAGTCGCAAATTAGCCAAAGAAATGAAAGGGTCTAATGGAAATTACTGTTTTTTGAACCAAGAGATGAAACCGGGATATTTGCCTCCTTGCTTTGCCAGAAGCTCATACTCTTCGACGGAATCCTTTTGGATCACTGCTCCATACGAGAATATGGCAACGTATCGACTGCATCAAATATCCAGGAATAAGAGCAATTCAAAGAAATTAGAAGTTGCGAAACAATGTAACGAGATCTTACTCAATGTACGGCCGCACTTCTGTTAGGTTGTTAAAGAGATACAGCGAAATGGTCCGCCATTCTTCAACATCCAACGATACTAGTTTCCTAGCACTGGATGGTGCGAGATTCCCTTTGAATAGGCTGAGGTTGGATTGACCCTTTGTAGGCTTGTCAGCATTGTACCGAGGCTTCGGATTATGCAAATGACGATTTTTGGCTTCGTAGTGTGCTGTCATGAAGTTTGACGCCTCCTTAGTGATGAATGCCTCGGCCATCGATGCTTCTATTCTATGTTTATTTTTACATTTTGCTCGAAGCGTCTTCTGCATCCTCTCAGTTGAGTAGCACCAACGATTTTGCACGGGCCCCCCCCCAATCGTGCCTTGGTCGGGAGATGCAAAATCAAGTGTTGCATTGGATTAAAGAAGCTTGGCGGTGTAAGTGCATCTAGTGCCACCCCTAGTTGGTTTTGGAGTATTGACGACAAAGTTGGCTGAGGGACTAATGTGTTAGTGAGAATCGCAGGATAACGCAGGTAGTGTCCCTCATTGATTCGGTTTACCTACCGGAGATGACCCCTAAAAATGTATGAAGACATTGAAGACAATGGTGGTGTGTGAAGATATTCACATTGAAGACTATGACATGAGAAGACATTGAGTGAAGACTATGGAGCGCGAAGACTGAGTTGTTTTGTTATTTCCTTTTCTTCTGTGTTGAGTCATAGGAACCACCGTACTGTTAAGTGGGGTCCAAGTGAACTAAGTCAGAGTGACTGAAGTGATGCTCAACCCAAATCCTATGTCTTCGAGCGAAGACAATGAGAGCAAATCTTATCTAGAGCTGGATGAGTCAGCTTTGCTTGTAGCCCAAGTAAAGTTGCCGTGTGTGTTTGAAATCTGACCGTTGGAACACGTGTCCGTTCCTTAGTGACCCAGGGTCATTTCGTACATATCAGGTCGGCTTACCTTGTGGCTATAAATAGCCCACCCCCTACACCATAAATTGGTGGTTGCTCAGAGTTAGTTTACGGCTTTTGTCGTTTTGAGAGTAACCCACCTCGAAGCCTTTGAGAGAGAAATCCTTGCGAGGACAAAGCCCAAACACCCAGAGCCAAAGAGTGTTAGGCATCACTGAAGTCTTTTTGTCTGTGTGACCTAAAGACTTGTTACACTTGAGGACTGTGTATCCTCCAGCCGGTTAGGCGTCGCGGTTTGAGCATCCAAGAGTCATTGTGGATTGCCGGTGAACGAAGTCTGTGAAGGTTCAGAAGTCTACCTTGAAGACTTACCAGAGTGATTGGGCGAGGACTGTGTGTCCTTAGCTCAAGGGGAATAAGGTGAAGACGCGGTCTTCTGAGTTGAATCTCAGCCTCCCTAACCAGACGTACAGTTGTCACAGCAACTGGAACTGGTCCAACAAATCCTGTGTCTTCAACAAGTGACTGGTTCTATCCCTTCCCTCCTTTACTTTGAGTTTGTCTTCGTGAAGTCATTGCTTATCTGCCTTATCTGTTTGACTTCATTGCTTGACTACTATTGTTGATTGGCTTCATACTATCTTCCATCCTGATCCTTACTACCTAGCTGCTATTAGTCTTCGTACGTTAACACTATTGCATACTTGACTATGGCTTGCTTGTTGTAGTTTATCTTCTGCTGCATATCAATTAGGTCATTTCTATTGATTGTCTTTGAAACTTCCATGTTTTGAAGACTTTGATAAAAATCGCCTATTCACCCCCCCTCTAGTCGATAACTAGCACTTTCAATTGGTATCAGAGCAAGGTACTCCCTTTTTCTGTGTGATTCGGTTTAACCACCTGGAGTTTAGCTATGTCGACTGCAGGGATAATCAAAGTCTCCGCTGCTTGCCCTGTGTTTGATGGAACTGAATATCCCTATTGGAAGAATAAGATGCACATGCATCTTGAAGCCATTGATGTCGACCTCTGGTATGTCGTCAAGAACGGCGTTCCAAAAACTGGTAAAGGTGTCACCCCTGCTAATGTCAAGAAGTTCATTCAACTGGACTCGACTGCAAAGAACATCATCTGTGGTCATCTGACCAAAGGACAGTATGGTCGTGTGAGTGCTCTGGAAACGTCAAAGCTAGTCTGGGACTAGCTATCCAAGGTCAACGAAGGCGTCTCAACGCAGAGAGATCAAAGGATCAGTGTTCTTTGCAACCTCTTCAACCGCTTCAAGAGAAACGACAATGAAAATGTCCAGCTCACATTTGATCGCCTCACCAACATCACAAATGAGCTTCAGGCTCTCGGTGCCACTGAGATCACCAAGCATGAAATCGTCAAGACGCTGCTAAGATCTCTTGACAGCTCCTTTGACACCCTTGCCCTCATGATACAAGAACGTCCTGACTTCAAGACTCTCGATGCGTCTGATATACTTGAGAGGCTCAACACACATGAGTTCCAGCTTTCTGAGAAAAGAGATATCTATGGCCCCAACTATGGCTGAACTCGTGCTTTGAAGGCAAAAGCTGTTTCCTCATCTGAAGAAGAAGAATCTGACTGCGGTTTTGATGGTCCTGAAGACATTGGAAGGAACTTGCTATGCTTGTGAAGAAGTTCCAGAAATTCACCAAGAAGAAGGGCTTCAGAAAGTCATCACGATCCAGTTCAAGAAATGATGAAGCTCCCACTCAAGACAACAAGAAGAGAACCTATCACAAGTGTAAGAAGCCAGGGCACTACATCTCTGAGTGTCCTCAGTGGGACAATGAGAAGAAGAAGAAGAAGAAGAAGAGCAAGGAATATGACCCTGATGACAAGAATAAGAAGAAATCTTCAAAGTCTTCTTCCAAGTCCTCATCAAAGTCTTCATCTCACAAGAAGAGCTCATTTGGCAAAGCTCGTGCTTTTGTCGGCAAGGAAATGGATTTAGAGGAGGAGTCTGCTTCTGAGGAGGCGGAGGTGGAATCTGAAGCTGAGTCCGACTCTGGCATTGCAAGTCTGGCTCTAGCCACAGCCTATGTTGCCAAGTCCATCTTCAACACTGAAGACAATGACTCCCACACCAACGCTGATGATGACAAGGACGATCCTGCTCCCACCTACTGCTTCATGGCACGTGGTGCCAAGGTAAAATCATGCGATGCTTACTTTCAAACATCAAGTGAAGATGACTCTGATTGTGAATCTAAACCCAGCTACAAAACACTTGCTAAAATTGCTACTGAACAACAAAGGGCTATGGAACATACTCAAAAACTGTTAGACAAAAGCGATGACCTGTTGGACGCGGAAATGACACGTTCACAGTCCTTAGTTGAAGACATAAAAAATCTTCAAGCTAAGTATCAAGAACTAGAAAGTCTTCATGAGACGCTCTCAACCACTTATGAAAAGCTCTCTTATGATTATCTTCAAAGGAAGCAAGAGCTTGAGAAATTGAAAGCGACTCATGAAGATCTTCAAAAAGAGAATGAGTCATTTCGCGCTCAATAGATCAGTTCCGCTCAGGATGAATTTGAACCACCATGTTTAAAATGCATTGAGCGTAATAACGCTATCTCTATTGCTGAATGTTCCACTGCTGCTACTATTGCTCTGTCTTCAACTACTGATGTGGTAACTAACCCCTCTGCCGAGGATACCACTACTATTGCTGATGAAAATGCTAGGTTGAAGACATTGCTTGAAACAGTGATGTATAAAAGTCTGAAAGGGCATCAGACACTTTGCGATGTCCTTAAAAAGTAGATTCTGAACCGAAACCTAGGAAAGAGGGTGTTGGGTTCGAGAGGAAAATGAATGTTGATGGCTCCTACTGGAAGCCTGAGCAGTATCCCAAAACCACATGGGTTGCTACAAAGGAACCTTCAGTGGATCCATCCACCTTATCTGGCTTTACCTGTGCTAATCCTATTATCATTGATGAATCCTTTGATGCAAACTATAAACTGTTCAAAAATCAGAATGGTAAAGTGTTTGCCAGGTATATTGGTACTAACTGCAGGAATGGACCGCCAATGAAGAAGATCTGGGTTCCCAAAAGCTGTCTTGAGAATCTTCCTGTGAATATTGTCATGACACCTCCAGGGAAGAAGACAAACCCCAGACCAAAGGCGTCACATGGTTCAACGGCTTCATACGGAAACAGGACTCACTTGAGTCACCCTAACGCCAATGTTTTGCAGGGAAATCGTACTCAAACTTATGAATATGAGCGCGTGTCTTCAAACCGCTATGTTCATAGGACTAAGAACTTTTCTGCTTATTCATATGAGTATCATTCATCTCCTGCAAGGCTATTTGCTAGGGCTCCAAAGCCGAAATTCTCAGATGCTGCACTTAGACTCATTGCTTCTAAGCCACCCCTGAAGATGTGGGTGGTAAAGAAGAACTAACTCTCTTTTGCAGAACATGGTCTCTAGCCAGCAATCAAAGGCGTCCGATGTTATTGCTGGGGACCTAAAACACTATAAGGGATGCATGATAAAATGATCATATCATATATTTCACATGTGAAACGCTTACCAGTCATACTATGAGTTCTAACCTTATGCTAAGAGCTGTGATAATCCATGTGTACATCAAATGCTTATGCTTCACAACATACCTTGTGAAGCCTATCCTCCTAACTGCACTGTAGGGTATGACACCTCGTGCTTCAGAATGGATTATGGACAGTGGATGCACTAATCATATGACTGGTGATCGAAGTCTTCTCATGGACTCAACCTTACGTCCATCCGACAAGAGTCAAATCACATTTGCTGACACTGGTAAAGGCAAGGTATTGGGTCTAGGTAGAGTTGCAATCTCAAAGGATCAACACATGGATAAAGTGATGCTTGTTGAATCCCTTGGATTCAACTTAATGTCTGTCTCAATGCTTTGTGACTTAAACAAGATTGTGATATTCGGAAAATATCGTTGCCTTGTACTAATGGAATCTGACAAGTCTCTAGTCTTTGAAGGGTATAGGAAAGGTGATCTATACATGGTAGATTTTTCAGCAGGTCCACAGCTTGCCGTATGTCTTCTTGCAAAAGCTTCAGAATGCTGGCTCTGGCATCGGAGGCTGGGACATGCTGGCATGAGGAACTTACACACTCTCGTCAAGAAGAAGCATGTCATAGGCATCGAAGGTGTCAAGTTCAAGGAAGATCATTTGTGTGGTGCTTGCGAAGCTGGGAAGATGACTAGGGCCAAGCACCCCTCGAAGACAATCATGACGACATCTCAACCCTTCGAGCTGTTGCACATGGACTTATTTGGCCCTACTCACTACTCTACCCTCACAACAACGGCGTGTCTCTATGGCTTTGTCATTGTTGATGACTACTCAAGATATACATGGGTGCACATAATTCTCTACAAGACTGAAGTACAAGATGTCTTCAGACGATTCGCCAATCGAGCAATGAACAATTATGGCGTCAAGATCAAGCATATCAGAAGTGATAACGACACTGAATTCAAGAACACCGGGCTTGATCTTTATCTGATACAATGGGAATTACTCATGAATTCTCTGCCCCATAAACACCTCAGCAAAATGGCATTGTAGAGCGCAAGGACAGAACCCTCATTGAGATGGCTCGAACAATGCTCGATGAGTACAAGACACCAAGAAAGTTCTGGCCTGAAGCTATTGATACAGCTTGTCACATCATCAACCGTGTCTACATCCATAAGCTTCTGGGCAAAACATCCTATGAGATCCTTACTGGCAAGAAGCCAAATGTCAGCTACTTCAGAGTTTTTGGTGCTAGATGCTGGATCAAGGATCCCCATCACAAGTCAAAATTTGAGCCTAAAGCACACGAAGGCTTCATACTCGGTTATGGAAAGGATTCACACTCTTACAGAGTCTTCAACCTCTTTCACTACAAAATCGTTCAAACTGTGGACGTGCGATTTGATGAAACCAATGGTTCACAACGAGAGCTCCTGCCAAGCACATTAGATGAAGCTCCTTCCAGTGAATCTATCAAGCTGATGGGAACTGGTGAAATCATGCCCTCTGAAGCACAGCCTGAAGAGGAACTTATCATTTCTGCACCAAACCAACCTGAAGACAATGCTCAGACCGAAGACAATCCTTCCAATGATGACAATGATCAACATGAGTAAGGTCTTCGTCCAGTTCATCCTCGTGTTGCAAATGAAGTACAAATTGAGAAGATAATTGATAGCATCAATGCACCTGGTCCACTTACCCGCTCAAGGGCGACACAACTAGCAAATTTCTGTGGGCATTTTTCATTTGTATTAATATCTGAACCCAAGAAAGTTGCTGAAGCCTTTATGGAACCTGAATGGATTCAAGCCATGCAAGAAGAACTTCAACAGTTCAAGCTGAATAATGTTTGGGAACTTGTCAAGCTCCCTAACCCTCGCAAGCATAACATTATTGGCACTAAATGGATATATCGGAACAAGCAAGATGAGCATGGTCAAGTCATCAGAAACAAAGCACGTCTAGTGGCACAAGGATATACTCAAGTTGAAGGAATTAACTTCGATGAAACATTTGATCTAGTGGCTAGGCTTTAAGCTATTCGCATACTGCTAGCCTATGCTAATCACCACAACATCTTGCTATATCAAATGGATGTGAAAAGTGCTTTCCTCAATGGCAAGATTGAAGAAGAAGTGTATGTTGCTCAACCACCTGGCTTTGAAGATCCAAAATATCCTGATATGGTGTACAAACTAAACAAAGCACTGTATGGCCTCAAACAAGCTCCTCGCGCTTGGTATGATACAATCAAAGACTTCCTAAAGAGCAAAGGCTTCAAACCAGGATCCCTCGATACCACACTCTTCACGAAGACATATGATGGTGAACTGTTTGTATGCCAAATATATGTGGATGACATAATCTTCGGCTACACCAATCAGAAGTATAGTGATGAGTTTGGATACATGATGCAAGAGCAATATCAGATGTCCATGATGGGTGAGCTGAAGTTCTTCCTTGGTCTTCAAATTCATCAGCAAAGAAATGGCATCTTCATATCTCAAGAAAAATATCTCAAAGACTATCTGAAGAAGTTCGGCATGCAAGATTGCAAAGGTTACACGACGCCAATGCCAGCCAAACATCATCTTGGTCCCGACGACAATGGTAAAGAGTTCGATCAACAGGTATACCGCTCCATGATTGGTTCTTTACTTTACCTATGTGCATCTAGGCCAGATATTACGCTTAGTGTTTGCATGTGTGCTCGATTCCAAGCGGCACCAAAGGAATCGCATCACTTAGCTGTGAAGCGAATTCTTAGATATTTGGCTTACACCCCAACACTCGGATTATGGTATCCAAAGGGCTCAAGGTTTGATCTGGTTGGATTCTCGGATGCTGATTATGCTGGTGACAAGGTGGATCGCAAGTCAACATCAGGAACATGTCACTTTCTGGGACGATCACTTGTCTGTTGGTCTTAAAAGAAGCAAAACTGTGTATCACTCTCAACTGCTGAATCTGAATACATTGCTGCTGGATCTTGATGTGCTCAGCTTCTGTGGATGAAGCAAACTCTCAAGGACTATGGCGTCAATCTGAAACAAGTACCTCTCTTCTGCGACAACGAAAGCGCCATCAAGATTGCCAACAATCCAGTTCAGCACTCAAAGACAAAGCACATTGAAATTCGTCATCACTTTCTCAGAGATCATGTCATGAAGAAAGATATTGACATCCTTCACGTCAACACTGAAGAGCAACTGGAAGATATCTTCACAAAGCCCCTGGATGAGAAAAGGTTTTGCAAGTTACGGTGTGAGCTAAATATCTTGGAATCCTCAAATGTCCTGTGATCAGGCACACATCCTAACACTTATGCATGTTGATGACTTAGATGTACAACACACGAAGTAAAGTATATCTTCAATCAATGAAGACTTACATTCTGAGTGTGAATACATTAACGTAGAATTTGACTTCGGAGCGCCACGATAAATGTGCGCCGTGTCTGGGTCTAATACTTCCTATACGGTGGGTAACGCCACCACCAAATTTCTTATTTTGAAGTGTTTCACTCATGGCGTCATTGTTGAATATCTCCGCATATTGATTTGTCTTCAACTTTCAACTTATCTTCATGATTTACTATGTTGAGTTGATTGCTTT